>NW_026736383.1:0-72408 GCF_949786415.1 Peromyscus eremicus | reverse complement strand
GTCCAAACAGAGAACTTGCTCAGAACAAACGAACTGTGCTTCCTACACTCGGGCCATATCTAGTTCATCTCTGCTGAGGAAACTGACAAGAGAAGTAGCTCCTCTTCAGTCCAATACACTGTACTTGCTGGCAACAGATGCCAGTGCTATTTCACTGTGTATGGCAATGGGAGCGCAATAGTGACTTTCCTTACCAGAAAGCAACTCTTGCTCGTAGGACCAAAAACTGCATGTGATTCAACTCCATTTAGGACTGGGAAACCAATGCTACCTCGCCTTACAAGTAACACACTCTGCTTTTGAGGAAGGAGCACTCTTCTACTCTACTGTGTTTCCTTTAGTGCCAGAACAGTGAGCTTGCTCAGAACAAAAGAACTGTGCTTCCTACACACACGGCCATATCTAGTTCAATTCTCCTTAGGAAACTGACAAGAACAGTAGATCATCTTCAGTCCAATACACTGTACTTGCTGGGAACAGATGCGAGTGCTATTTGCACTGTGTATGGCAATGGGAGAGCAATAGTGACTCTTCATACCACAAAACAACTCTTGCTCATAGGACCAGAAACTGCATGAGATTCAACTCCATTTAGGACTGGGAAACAAACGCAAGCTCGCCTTACAAGAAACACACTCTGCTTTTGAGAAAAGAGCACTCTTCTACTCTACTGTGTTTCCTATAGGACCAGAACAGTGAGCTTGCTCAGAACAAAAGAACTGTGCTTCCTAGACACGGGCCATATCTAGTTCAATTCTGCTCAGGAAACTGACAAGAACAGTAGCTCCTCTTCAGTCCAATACACTGTACTTGCTGAAAACAGACGCGAGTGCTATTTGCTCTGTGTATGGCAATTGGAGTGCAATAGTGACTCTTCTTACCAGAAAACAACTCTTGCTCATAAGACCAAAAACTGCATTTGATTCAACTCCATTTAGGACTGGGAAACAAACCCTAGCTTGCCTTACAAGAAACACACTCTGCTTTTGAGAAAAGAGCACTCTTCTACTCTACTGTGTTTCCTATGGGGTCCGATCAGTGAGCTTGCTGAGAAAAAAAGAACTGTGCTTCCTACACACACGGGCCATATGTAGTTCAACTCTGCTTAGGAAACTCACAAGAACAGTAGCTCCTCTTCAGTCCAATACACTGTACTTGCTGGGAACAGACGCGAGGGCTATTTGAACTGTGTACGGAAATGGGAGCGCAATAGTGACTCTTCTTACCAGAAAACAACTCTTGCTCATAGGACAAGAATCTGCATGTGATTTACTCCATTTAGAACTGGGAAACAAACACTAGCTTGCCTTACAAGAAACACTTTCTGCTTTTGAGAAAGGAGCACTCTTCTACTCTACTGTGTTTCCTATAGGGCCAGAACAGTGAGCTTGCTGAGAACAAAAGAACTGTGCTTCCTACACACACGGGCCATATCTAGTTCAACTCTGCTTAGGAAACTGACAAGAAGAGTAGCTCCTCTTCAGTCCAATACAGTGTACTTGCTGGGAACAGACGCGAGTGCTATTTGCACTGTGTACGGCAATGGGAGCACAATAGTGACTCTTCTTACCAGAAAACAACTCTTGCTCCTAGGACCAGAAACTGCATGTGATTCAGCTCTATTTTGGACTGGGAAACAAACGCTAGCTCGCCTGACATGAAACACACTCAGTTTTTTAGAAAAGAGCACTCTTCTACTCTACAGTGTTTCCTATAGGGCCAGAACAGTGAGCTTTCTCTGAACAAAAGAACTGTGCTTTCTACACACATGGGCCATATCTAGTTCAACTCTGCTTTGGAAACTGACGAGAACAGTAGCTCCTCTTCAGTCCAATACACTGTACTTGCTTCGAACAGACGCGAGTGCTATTTGCACTGTGTATGGAAATGGAGCGCAATAGTGACTTTCCTTACCAAAAAACAACTCTTGCTCGTAGGACCAAAAACTGCATGTGATTCAACTCCATTTAGGACTGGGAAACAAACACTAGCTCGCCTTACAAGAAACACAGTCTTCTTTTTGAGTAAAGAGCACTCTTCTACTCTACTGTGTTTTCTATGGGGTCCGAACAGTGAGCTTGCTGAGAACAAAAGAACTGTGCTTCCTACACACTCACGCCATATCTAATTCAACTCTGCTTAGGAAAATGACATGAACAGTAGCTCCTCTTCAGTCCAATACACTGTACTTGCTGGGAACAGATGCGAGTGCTATTTGCACTGTGTATAGCAATGGGAGCACAATAGTGACTTTCCTTACCAGAAAACAACTCTTGCGTGTAGGACCAGAAACTGCATGTGATTCAACTCCATTTAGGACTTGGAAACACACGCTAGCTCGCCTTAAAAGAAACACACTCTGCTTTTGAGAAAACATCACTCTTCTACTCTAATGTGTTTCCTATAGCGCCAGAACAGTGAGCTTGCTCAGAACAAAAGAACTGTGCTTCCTAAACACTCGCGCCATATCTAATTCAACTCTGCTTAGGAAAATGACAAGAACAATAGGGCCTGTTCAGCCCAATACACTCTACTTGCTGGGAAAAGATGCCAGTGCTATTTGCACTGTGTATGGCAATGGGAGGAAAATAGTGATTTTCCTTACGAGAAAACAACTCTTGCGTGTAGGACAAAAAACTGCATGTGATTCAACTCCATTTAGAACTTGGAAACAAACGCTAGCTCGCCTTACAAGAAACACACTCTGCTTTTGAGAAAACAGCACTCTTCTACTCTACTGTGTTTCCTATAGCGCCAGAACAGTGAGCTTGCTCAGAACAAAAGAACTGTGCTTCCTACACACGGCCATATCTAGTTCAATTCTGCTTAGGAAACTGACAAGAACAGTAGATCCTCTTCAGTCCAATACACTGTACTTGCAGGAACAGACGCCAGTGCTATTTGCACAATGTATGACAATGGGAGCGCAATAGTGACTCTTCTTACCACAAAACAATTCTTGCTCGTAGGACCAGAACCTGCATGTGATTCAACTCCATTTAGGACTGGGAAACAAACGCTAGCTCGCCTTACAAGAAACACACTCTGCTTTTGAGAGAAGAGCACTCTTCTAATTTACTGTGTTTCCTATAAGGCTTGAACAGTGAGCTTGCTCAGAACAAAAGAAATGTGCTTCCTACACACACGGTCCATATCTAGTTCAACTCTGCTTAGGAAACTGACGAGAACAGTAGCTCCTCTTCAGTCCAATACACTGTACTTACTGGGAACAGACGCGAGTGCTTTTTGCACTGTGTACAGCAAGGGGGCACAATAGTGACTCTTCTTGCCAGAAAACAACTCTTGCTCTTAGGACCAGAAACTGCATTGATTCAATCCACTTAGGACTGGGAAACAAATGCTAGCTCGCCTTACAAGAAACACGCTGTGCTTTTGAGAATAGGGCACACTTCTTCTCTACTGTGTTTCCTATGGGGTCCAAACAGTGAGCTTGCCCAGAACAAAAGATTTGTGCTTCCTACACACAGGGGTCATATCTGGTTCAATTCTGCTTAGGAAATTGACAAGAACAGTAGCTTCTCTTCAGTCCAATACACTGTACTTGCTGGGAACAGATGCGAGTGCTATTTGCAGTGTGTATGGCAATGGGAGCGCAATAGTGACTTTCCTTAAGAGAAAACAACTCTTGCGTGTAGGACTAAAAACTGCATGTGATTCAACTCCATTTAGAACTTGGAAACAAACGCTAGCTCGCCTTACAAGAAACACACTCTGCTTTTGAGAAAACAGCACTCTTCTACTCTATTGTGTTTCCTATAGCGCCAGAACAGTGAGCTTGCTGAGTACAAAAGAACTGTGCTTCCTACACACATGGGCCATATCTAATTCAACTCTGCTTAGGAACCTGACAAGAACAGTAGCTCCTCTTCAGTCCAATACACTGTACATGCTGGGAACAGACGCCAGTGCTATTTGCACTGTGTATGACCATGGGAGCGCAAGATTTACTCTTATTACCAGAAAAAAACTCTTGCTCGTAGGACCAGAAACTGCATGTGATTCAACTCCATTTAGGACTGGGAAACAAAAGCTAGCTCGCCTCACAAGAATCACACTCTGCTTTTGAGGAAAGAGCACGCTTCTACTCTACTGTGTTTCCTATAGTGCCAGAACAGTGAGTTTTCTGAGTACAAAGAACTGTGCTTCCTACACACATGGGCCTTATCTAGTTCAACTCTGCTTAGGAACCTGACAAGAACAGTAGATCCTCTTCAGTCCAATACACTGTACATGCTGGGAACAGAAGCCAGTGCTATTTGCCCTGTGTATGAAAACGGGAGCGCAATAGTGACTCTTCTTACCAGAAAACAACTCTTGCTTGTACGACCAGAAACTGCATGTGATTCAACTCCAATTAGGACTGGGAAACAAACGCTAGCTCGCCTTACAAGAAACACACTCTGCTTTTGAGAAAAGAGCACTCTTCTACTCTACTGTGTTACCTATAGGGCCAGAACAGTGAGCTTGCTCAGAAGAAAAGAACTGTGCTTCCTACACACACGGGCCATGTCTAGTTCAACTCTGCTTAGGAAACTGACGAGAACAGTAGCTCCTCTTCAGTCCAATACCCTGTATGCTGGGAACATACGCGAGTGCTATTTGCACTGTGTACAGCAATGGGAGCGCAATAGTTACTCTTCTTACCACAAAACAACTCTTGTTCGTAGGACCAGAAACTGAATGTCATTCAACTCCATTTAGGACTGGGAAAAAAACGCTAGCTCGCCTTACAAGAAACATACTCTTCTTTTTGAGGAAAGTGCACTCTTCAACTCTACTGTGTTTTCTATGGTGTCCGAACAGTGAGCTTGCTGAGAACAAAAGAACTGTGCTTCCTACACACTCGCGCCATATCTAATTCAACTCTGCTTAGGAAAATGACAAGAACAGTAGGGCCTCTTCAGCCCAATACACTCTACTTGCTGGGAAAAGATGCGAGTGCTATTTGCACTGTGTATGGCAATGGGAGGAAAATAGTGATTTTCCTTACGAGAAAACAACTCTTGCGTGTAGGACCAAAAACTGCATGTGATTCAACTCCATTTAGAACTTGGAAACAAAGGCTAGCTCGCCTTACAAGAAACACACTCTGCTTTTGAGAAAACAGCACTCTTCTACTCTACTGTGTTTCCTATAGCACCAGAACAGTGAGCTTGCTGAGAACAAAAGAACTGTGCTTCCTACACACGGCCATATCTAGTTCAATTCTGCTTAGGAAACTGACAAGAACAGTAGATCCTCTTCAGTCCAATACACTGTACTTGCTGGAATAGACGCCAGTGCTATTTGCACAATGTATGACAATGGGAGCGCAATAGTGACTCTTCTTACCACAAAACAATTCTTGCTCGTAGGACCAGAACCTGCATGTGATTCAACTACTTTTAGGACTGGGAAACAATCGCTAGCTCGACTTAAAAGAAACACACTCTGCTTTTGTGGAAAGAGCACTCTTCTACTCTACTGTGTTTCCTATAGGGCCAGAACAGTGAGCTTGCTGAGTACAAAAGAACTGTGCTTCCTACACACACGGGCCATATCTAGTTCAATTCTCCTTAGGAAACTGACAAGAACAGTAGATCCTCTTCAGTCCAATACACTGTACTTGCTGGGAACAGACGCCAGTGCTATTTGCCCTGTGTATGACAAAGGGACCGCAATAGTGACTCTTCTTACCACAAAACAACTCTTGCTCGTAGGACCAGAAACTGCATGTGATTCAACTCCATTTAGGATTGGGAAACAAACGCTAGCTCGCCTTACAAGAAACACATTCTGCTTTTGAGAATAGGGCACACATCTACTCTACTGTGTTTCCTATGGGGTCCATACAGTGAGCTTGCTCAGAACAGAAGAACTGTGCTTCCTACACACACGGGTCATATCTAGTTCAACTCTGCTTAGGAAACTGACAAGAACAGTAACTCCTCTTCAGTCCAATACACTGTACTTGCTGGGAATAGACGCGAGTGCTATTTGCACTGTGTATGGCAATGGGAGCACAATAGTGACTTTCCTTACCAGAAAACAACTCTTGCTCCTAGGACCTGAAACTGATGGGTTTCAACTCCATTTAGCACTGGGAAAAAAACGCTACCTCGCCTTACAAGAAACACACTCTGCTTTTGAGGAAAGAGCACGTTCTACTCTACTGTGTTTCCTATAGGGCCAGAACAGTGAGTTTTCTGAGTACAAAGAACTGTGCTTCCTACACACATGGGCCATATCTAGTTCAACTCTGCTTAGGAACCTGACAAGAACAGTAGATCCTCTTCAGTCCAATACACTGTACATGCTGAGAACAGAAGCCAGTGCTATTTGCCCTGTGTAAGGCAATGGGAGCCCAATTGTGACTCTTCTTACCAGAAAACTACTCTTGCTCGTAGGACCAAAAACTGCATGTGATTCAACTCCATTTAGGACTGGGAAACAAACGCTAGCTCGCCTTACAAGAAACACACTCTGCTTTAGAGAAAAGAGCACTCTTCTACTCTACTGTGTTTCCTATAGGGCCAGAACAGTGAGCTTGCTCAGAACAAAAGAACTGTACTTCCTACATACACGGGCCATATCAAGTTCAACTCTGCTTAGGAAACTGACAAGATAAGTAGCTCTTCTTCAGTCCAATACACTGTATATGCTGAGAACAGACGCGAGTGCAATTTGCACTGTGTATGGCAATGAGAGCACAATAGTGACATTCATTACTAGAAACCAACTCTTGCTCATAGGACCAAAAACTTCATGTGATTCAACTCCATTTGGAACTGGGAAATAAATGCTAGCTCACGTTACAAGAAACACACTCTGCTTTTGAGAAAAGAGCACTCTTCTACTCTACTGTGTTTCCTGTAGGGCCAGCACAGTGAGCTTGCACACAGCAAAAGAAGTGTGCTTCCTACACAACCAGACATATCTAGTTCAATTCAGCTTAGGAAACTGACAAGAACAGTATACCCTCTTCAGTCAAATACACTGCACATGCTGGAAACAGACACCAGTGCTATTTGCCCTGTGTATGACAATCGGAGCGCAATAGTGACTCTTCTTACCAGAAAACATCTCTTGCTCGTAGGACCAGGAACTGCATGTGATTCAACTCCATTTAGGACTGGGAAACAAACGCTAGCTTGCCTTACAAGAAACGTACTCTGCTTTTGAGAAAAGAGCACTCATCTATTCTACTGTGTTTCCTATGGTGTCCGAAAAGTGAGCTTGCTCAGAACAAAAGAACTGTGCTTCCTACACACACGGGTCATATCTAGTTCAACTCTGCTTAGAAAACAGACAAGAACAGTAGCTGCTCTTCAGTCCAATACACTGTACTTGTTGGGAACAGACGCCAGTGCTATTTGCACTGTGTATGGCAATGGGAGCGCAATAGTGACTCTTCTTACCAGAAAAAAACTCTTGCTCGTAGGACCAGAAACTGCATGGGATTCAACTCCATTTCTAACTGGGAAGCAAATACTAGCTTGCCTTTCAAGAAACACAATCAAATTTTGAGAAAAGAGCCCTCATGTACTCTACTGTGTTTCCTATGGTGTCCGCACAGTGTGCTTTCTCAGAACAAAAGAACTGTGCTTCCTACACACGGCCATATCTAGTTCAACTCCTCTTAGAAAAATGACAAGAACAGTAGCTCCTCTTCAGTCCAATACACTGTACTTGCTGGGAACAAACGAGAGTGCTATATGCACAATGTATGGCAATGGGAGCGCAATAGTGACTTTCCTTACCAGAAAACAACTCTTGCTCATAGGACCAGAAACTGCATGTGATTCAACTCCATTCAGGGGTGGAAAACAAACGCTAGCTCGCCTTACAAGAAACACACTCTGCTTTTGAGAAAAGAGCACTTTTCTACTCTACTGTGTTTCCTATAGGACCAGAACAGTGAGCTTGATCAGAACAAGAGAACTGTGCTTCCTACACACATGGCCATATCTCGTTCAATTCTTATTAGGAAACTGACAAGAACAGTAGATCCTCTTCAGTCCAATGCACTGTACATGCTGGGAAACGACGCCAGTGATATTTGCCCTGTGTATGACAATGGGAGCACAGTAGTGACTCTTCTTACCAGAAAACATCTCTTGCTCGTAGGACCAGAAATTGCATGTGATTCAACTCCATATAGGACTGGGAAAAAAATGCCAGCTCGCCTTACAAGAAACACACTCTGCTTTTGAGAAAAGAGCACTCTTCTACTCTACTGTGTTTCCTATAGGGCCAGAACAGTGAGCTTGATCAGAACAAGAGAACTGTGCTTCCTACACACACGGCCATATCTAGTTCAATTCTTATTAGGAAACTGACAAGAACAGTAGATCCTCTTCAGTCCAATACACTGTACATGCTGAGAGACGACGCCAGTGATATTTGCCCTGTGTATGACAATGGGAGCACAATAGTGACTCTTGTTACCAGAAAACATCTCTTGCTCGTAGGACCAGAAACTGCATGTGATTCAACTCCATTTAGGACTGGGAAAAAAACGCTAGCTCGCCTTACAAGAAAAACACTCTGCTTTTGAGAAAAGAGCACTCTTCTACTCTACTGTGTTTCCTTTGGTGTCCAAACAGTGAGCTTGCTCAGAACAAAAGAACTGTCCTTCCTACACACACGGGCCATATCTAGTTCAACTCTGCTTAGGAAACTGACAAGAACAGTAGCTCCTCTTCAGGCCAATACACTGTACTTGCTGGGAACAGACGCCAGTGCTATTTGCAGTGTGTATGGCAATGGGAGCACAATAGTGACTCTTCTTACCAGAAAAAACTCTTGCTCGTAGGACCAGAAACTGCATGGGATTCAACTCCATTTCTGACTGGAAACAAACACTAGCTCGCCTTTCAAGAAACACACTCTGCTTTTGTGAAAAGGGCACTCTTCTACTCTACTGTGTTTCCTATGGGGTCCGAACAGTGAGCTTGCTCAGAACAAAAGAACTGTGCTTCCTACACACACGGCCATATCTAGTTTAATTCTGCTTAGGAACCTGACAAGAACAGTAGATCCTCTTCAGTCCAACACACTGTACATGCTGGGAACCGACGCCAATGCTATTTGCCCTGTGTATGACGTTGGGAGCGCAATAGTGACTCTTCTTACCAGAAAACAGCTCTTGCTCGTAGGACCAGAAACTGCATGGGATTCAACTCCATTTAGGACTGGGAAACAAACGCTAGCTCACCTTACAAGAAACACACTCTGCTTTTGAGAAAAGAGCACTCGTCTACTCTACTGTGCTTCCTAAGGGGTCCGAACAGTGAGCTTGCTCAGAACAAAAGAACTGTGCTTCCTACACACATGGGCCATATCTAATTCAACTCTCCTTGGAAACTGACAAGAACAGTAGCTCCTCTTCAGTCCAATACACTGTACTTGCTGGGAACACACACGAGTGCTATTTGTACTGTGTATGACAATGGGAGCACAATAGTGACTCTTCTTACCAGAAAACAACTCTTGCTCTTAGGACCAAAAACTGCATGTGACTCAACTCCATGTAGGACTGGGAAACAAACGCTAGCTCTGCTCACAAGAAACACACTCTGCTTTTGAGAAAAGAGCACTCTTCTACTCTACTGTGTTTCCTATGGGATCCGAACAGTGAGCTTGCTGAGAAAAAAAGAACTGTGCTTCCTACACACACGGGCCATATGTAGTTCAACTCTGCTTAGGAAACTCACAAGAACAGTAGCTCCTCTTCAGTCCAATACACTGTACTTGCTGGGAACAGACGTGAGGGCTATTTGAAATGTGTACGGAAATGGGAGCACAATAGTGACTCTTCTTACCAGAAAACAACTCTTGCTCATAGGACCAGAAACTGCATGTGATTTACTCCATTTAGAACTGGGAAACAAACACTAGCTTGCCTTACAAGAAACACTTTCTGCTTTTGAGAAAGGAGCACTCTTCTACTCTACTGTGTTTCCTATAGGGCCAGAACAGTGAGCTTGCTCAGAACAAAAGAACTGTGCTTCCTACACACACGGGCCATATCTAGTTCAACTCTGCTTAGGAAACTGACAAGAAGAGTAGCTCCTCTTCAGTCCAATACAGTGTACTTGCTGGGAACAGACGCGAGTGCTATTTGCACTGTGTACGGCAATTGGAGCACAATAGTGACTCTTCTTACCAGAAAACAACTCTTGCTCCTAGGACCAGAAACTGCATGTGATTCAGCTCTATTTTGGACTGGGAAACAAACGCTAGCTCGCCTGACATGAAACACACTCAGTTTTTTAGAAAAGAGCACTCTTCTACTCTACAGTGTTTCCTATAGGGCCAGAACAGTGAGCTTTCTCTGAACAAAAGAACTGTGCTTCCTACACACACGGGCCATATCTAGTTCAACTCTGCTTTGGAAACTGACGAGAACAGTAGCTCCTCTTCAGTCCAATACACTGTACTTGCTTCGAACAGACGCGAGTGCTATTTGCACTGTGTATGGAAATGGAGCGCAATAGTGACTTTCCTTACCAAAAAACAACTCTTGCTCGTAGGACCAAAAACTGCATGTGATTCAACTCCATTTAGGACTGGGAAACAAACACTAGCTCGCCTTACAAGAAACACAGTCTTCTTTTTGAGTAAAGAGCACTCTTCTACTCTACTGTGTTTTCTATGGGGTCCGAACAGTGAGCTTGCTGAGAACAAAAGAACTGTGCTTCCTACACACTCACGCCATATCTAATTCAACTCTGCTTAGGAAAATGACATGAACAGTAGCTCCTCTTCAGTCCAATACACTGTACTTGCTGGGAACAGATGCGAGTGCTATTTGCACTGTGTATAGCAATGGGAGCGCAATAGTGACTTTCCTTACCAGAAAACAACTCTTGCGTGTAGGACCAGAAACTGTATGTGATTCAACTCCATTTAGGACTTGGAAACAAACGCTAGCTCGCCTTAAAAGAAACACACTCTGCTTTTGAGAAAACATCACTCTTCTACTCTACTGTGTTTCCTATAGCGCCAGAACAGTGAGCTTGCTCAGAACAAAAGAACTGTGCTTCCTACACAAACGGGCCATATCTAGTTCAACTCTGCTTAGGGAACTAACAAGAACAGTAGCTCCTCTTCACTCCAATACACTGTACTTGCTGGGAACAGACGCGAGTGCTATTTGCACTGTGAACAGCAATGGGAGCACAATAGTGACTCTTCTTACCAGAAAACAACTCTTGCTCTTAGGACCAGAAACTGCATGTGATTCAACTCCATTTAGGACTGGGAAACAAACACTAGCTCGCCTTACAGGAAACAGACTCTGCTTTTGAGGAAAGAGCACTCTTCTACTCTACTGTGTTTCCTGTAGGGCCAGAACAGTGAGCTTGCTCAGAACAAAAGAACTGTGCTTCCTACACACACGGGCCATATCTAGTTCAATTCTGCTTAGGAAACTGACAAGAACAGTAGCTCCTCTTCAGTCCAATACACTGTACTTGTTGGGAACAGACGCGAGTGCTATTTGCACTGTGTATGGCAAAGGGAGAGCAATAGTGACTCTTCTTACGAGAAAACAACTCTTGCTCGTAGGACCAGAAACTGCATGTGTATTTCAACTCCATTTAGGACTGGGAAACAAATGCTAGCTCGCCTTACAAGAAACACACTCTGCTTTTGAGAAAAGAGCACTCTTCTACTCTAATGTGTTTCCTATAGGACCAGAACAGTGAACTTGCTCAGAACAAAAGAACTGTGCTTCCTACACATGGCCATATCTAGTTCAATTCTGCTCAGGAAACTGACAAGAACAGCAGATCCTCTTCAGTCCAATACACTGTACTTGCTGGGAACAGACGCCAGTGCTATTTGCATTGTGTATGAAAATGGGAGCGCAATAGTGACTCTTCTTACCAGAAAACAAATCTTGCTCGTAGGACCAGAAACTGCATGTGTATTTCAACTCCATTTAGGACTGGGAAACAAATGCTAGTTCACCTTACAAGAAACACACTCTGCTTTTGAGAAAAGAGCACTCTTCTACTCTACTGGGTTTCCTATGGGGTTCGAACAGTGAGCTTGGTCAGAACAAAAGAAGTGTGCTTCCTACACACACGGGACATATCTAGTTCAACTCTGCTTAGGAAACTGACAAGAACAGTAGCTCCTCTTCAGACCAATACACTGTACTTGCGTTAAACAAACGCGAGTGCTATATGTACTGTGTATGGCAATGGGAGCGCAATACTGACTCTTCTTACCAGAAAACAACTCTTGCTCGTAGGACCAAAAACTGCATTTGATTCAACTCCATTTAGGACTGAGAAAAAAATGCTAACTTGCCTTAGAAGAAACACACTCTGCTTTTGAGAAAAGAGCCCTTTTCTACTCTACTGTGTTTTTCATAGGGACAGAACAGTGAGCTTGCTCAGAACAAAAGAACTGTGCTTCCTACACACACGGGCCATATCTAGTTCAATTCTGCTTACAAGACTGACAAGAACAGTAGCCTCTCTTCAGTCCAATACACTGTACTTGCTGGGAACAGACGCGAGTGCTATTTGTACTGTGTATGGCAAAGGGAGCACAAAATGGACTCTCATTACCAGAAAACAACTCTTGCTCGTAGGACCAGAAACTGCATGTGTATTTCAACTCCATTTAGGACTGGGAAACAAACGCTAGCTCGCCTTACAAGAAACACACTCTGCTTTTGACAAAAGAGCACACTTCTGCTCTACTGTGTTTCCTATGGGGTCCAAACAGAGAACTTGCTCAGAACAAACGAACTGTGCTTCCTACACTCGGGCCATATCTAGTTCATCTCTGCTGAGGAAACTGACAAGAGAAGTAGCTCCTCTTCAGTCCAATACACTGTACTTGCTGGCAACAGATGCCAGTGCTATTTCACTGTGTATGGCAATGGGAGCGCAATAGTGACTTTCCTTACCAGAAAGCAACTCTTGCTCGTAGGACCAAAAACTGCATGTGATTCAACTCCATTTAGGACTGGGAAACCAATGCTACCTCGCCTTACAAGTAACACACTCTGCTTTTGAGGAAGGAGCACTCTTCTACTCTACTGTGTTTCCTTTAGTGCCAGAACAGTGAGCTTGCTCAGAACAAAAGAACTGTGCTTCCTACACACACGGCCATATCTAGTTCAATTCTCCTTAGGAAACTGACAAGAACAGTAGATCATCTTCAGTCCAATACACTGTACTTGCTGGGAACAGATGCGAGTGCTATTTGCACTGTGTATGGCAATGGGAGAGCAATAGTGACTCTTCATACCACAAAACAACTCTTGCTCATAGGACCAGAAACTGCATGAGATTCAACTCCATTTAGGACTGGGAAACAAACGCAAGCTCGCCTTACAAGAAACACACTCTGCTTTTGAGAAAAGAGCACTCTTCTACTCTACTGTGTTTCCTATAGGACCAGAACAGTGAGCTTGCTCAGAACAAAAGAACTGTGCTTCCTAGACACGGGCCATATCTAGTTCAATTCTGCTCAGGAAACTGACAAGAACAGTAGCTCCTCTTCAGTCCAATACACTGTACTTGCTGAAAACAGACGCGAGTGCTATTTGCTCTGTGTATGGCAATTGGAGTGCAATAGTGACTCTTCTTACCAGAAAACAACTCTTGCTCATAAGACCAAAAACTGCATTTGATTCAACTCCATTTAGGACTGGGAAACAAACCCTAGCTTGCCTTACAAGAAACACACTCTGCTTTTGAGAAAAGAGCACTCTTCTACTCTACTGTGTTTCCTATGGGGTCCGATCAGTGAGCTTGCTGAGAAAAAAAGAACTGTGCTTCCTACACACACGGGCCATATGTAGTTCAACTCTGCTTAGGAAACTCACAAGAACAGTAGCTCCTCTTCAGTCCAATACACTGTACTTGCTGGGAACAGACGCGAGGGCTATTTGAACTGTGTACGGAAATGGGAGCGCAATAGTGACTCTTCTTACCAGAAAACAACTCTTGCTCATAGGACAAGAATCTGCATGTGATTTACTCCATTTAGAACTGGGAAACAAACACTAGCTTGCCTTACAAGAAACACTTTCTGCTTTTGAGAAAGGAGCACTCTTCTACTCTACTGTGTTTCCTATAGGGCCAGAACAGTGAGCTTGCTGAGAACAAAAGAACTGTGCTTCCTACACACACGGGCCATATCTAGTTCAACTCTGCTTAGGAAACTGACAAGAAGAGTAGCTCCTCTTCAGTCCAATACAGTGTACTTGCTGGGAACAGACGCGAGTGCTATTTGTACTGTGTACGGCAATGGGAGCACAATAGTGACTCTTCTTACCAGAAAACAACTCTTGCTCCTAGGACCAGAAACTGCATGTGATTCAGCTCTATTTTGGACTGGGAAACAAACGCTAGCTCGCCTGACATGAAACACACTCAGTTTTTTAGAAAAGAGCACTCTTCTACTCTACAGTGTTTCCTATAGGGCCAGAACAGTGAGCTTTCTCTGAACAAAAGAACTGTGCTTTCTACACACATGGGCCATATCTAGTTCAACTCTGCTTTGGAAACTGACGAGAACAGTAGCTCCTCTTCAGTCCAATACACTGTACTTGCTTCGAACAGACGCGAGTGCTATTTGCACTGTGTATGGAAATGGAGCGCAATAGTGACTTTCCTTACCAAAAAACAACTCTTGCTCGTAGGACCAAAAACTGCATGTGATTCAACTCCATTTAGGACTGGGAAACAAACACTAGCTCGCCTTACAAGAAACACAGTCTTCTTTTTGAGTAAAGAGCACTCTTCTACTCTACTGTGTTTTCTATGGGGTCCGAACAGTGAGCTTGCTGAGAACAAAAGAACTGTGCTTCCTACACACTCACGCCATATCTAATTCAACTCTGCTTAGGAAAATGACATGAACAGTAGCTCCTCTTCAGTCCAATACACTGTACTTGCTGGGAACAGATGCGAGTGCTATTTGCACTGTGTATAGCAATGGGAGCACAATAGTGACTTTCCTTACCAGAAAACAACTCTTGCGTGTAGGACCAGAAACTGCATGTGATTCAACTCCATTTAGGACTTGGAAACACACGCTAGCTCGCCTTAAAAGAAACACACTCTGCTTTTGAGAAAACATCACTCTTCTACTCTAATGTGTTTCCTATAGCGCCAGAACAGTGAGATTGCTCAGAACAAAAGAACTGTGCTTCCTACACAAACGGGCCATATCTAGTTCAACTCTGCTTAGGGAACTAACAAGAACAGTAGCTCCTCTTCAGTCCAATACACTGTACTTGCTGGGAACAGACGCGAGTGCTATTTGCACTCTGAACAGCAATGGGAGCACAATAGTGACTCTTCTTACCAGAAAACAACTCTTGCTCTTAGGACCAGAAACTGCATGTGATTCAACTCCATTTAGGACTGGGAAACAAACACTAGCTCGCCTTACAAGAAATAGACTCTGCTTTTGAGGAAAGAGCACTCTTCTACTCTACTGTGTTTCCTGTAGGGCCAGAACAGTGAGCTTGCTCAGAACAAAAGAACTGTGCTTCCTACACACACGGGCCATATCTAGTTCAATTCTGCTTAGGAAACTGACAAGAACAGCAGATCCTCTTCAGTCCAATACACTGTACTTGCTGGGAACAGACGCCAGTGCTATTTGCATTGTGTATGAAAATTGGAGCGCAATAGTGACTCTTCTTACCAGAAAACAAATCTTGCTCGTAGGACCAGAAACTGCATGTGTATTTCAACTCCATTTAGGACTGGGAAACAAATGCTAGCTCACCTTACAAGAAACACACTCTGCTTTTGAGAAAAGAGCACTCTTCTACTCTACTGTGTTTCCTATGGGGTTCGAACAGTGAGCTTGGTCAGAACAAAAGAAGTGTGCTTCCTACACACACGGGCCATATCTAGTTCAACTCTGCTTAGGAAACTGACGAGAACAGTAGCTCCTCTTCAGACCAATACACTGTACTTACTGGGAACAGACGCGAGTGCTTTTTGCACTGTGTACGGCAAGGGGGCACAATAGTGACTCTTCTTGCCAGAAAACAACTCTTGCTCTTAGGACCAGAAACTGCATTGATTCAATCCACTTAGGATTGGGAAACAAATGCTAGCTCGCCTTACAAGAAACACGCTGTGCTTTTGAGAATAGGGCACACTTCTTCTCTACTGTGTTTCCTATGGGGTCCAAACAGTGAGCTTGCCCAGAACAAAAGATTTGTGCTTCCTACACACAGGGGTCATATCTGGTTCAATTCTGCTTAGGAAACTGACAAGAACAGTAGATCCTTTTCAGTCCAATACACTGTACTTGCTGGGAACAGATGCGAGTGCTATTTGCCCTGTGTATGACAATGGGAGCACAATAGTGACTCTTCTTACCAAAAAACAACTCTTGCTCGTAGGACCAGAAACTGCATGTGATTCAACTCCATTTAGGATTGGGAAAAACGCTAGCTCGCCTTACAAGAAACACACTCTGCTTTTGAGAATAGGGCACACATCTACTCTACTGTGTTTCCTATGGGGTCCAAACAGTGAGCTTGCTCAGAACAAAAGAACTGTGCTTCCTACACACACGGGGCATATCTAGTTAAACTCTGCTTAGGAAACTGACAATAACAGTAGCTCCTCTTCAGTCCAATACACTGCACTTGCTGGGCACATACGCGAGTGCTCTTTGCACTGTGTACAGCAATGGGAGCGCAATAGTTACTCTTCTTACCAGAAAACAACTCTTGTTCATAGGACCAGAAAGTGAATGTCATTCAACTCCATTTAGGAATGGGAAACAAACGATAGCTCACCTTACAAGAAACACACTCTTCTTCTTGAGTAAAGTACAATCTTCAACTCTACTTTGATTACTATGGGGTCCGAATTGTGAGGTTGCTGAGAACAAAAGAACTGTGCTTCCTACACACTCGCGCCATATCTAATTCAACTCTGCTTAGGAAAATGACAAGAACATTAGCTCCTCTTCAGCCCAATACACTGTACTTGATGGGAACAGATGCGAGGGCTATTTGCACTGTGTATGGCAATGGGAGCACAATAGTGACTTTCCTTACCAGAAAACAACTCTTGCGTGTAGGACCAAAAACTGCATGTGATTCAACTCCATTTAGAACTTGGAAACAAACGCTAGCTCGCCTTACAAGAAACACACTCTGCTTTTGAGAAAACAGCACTCTTCTACTCTACTGTGTTTCCTATAGCGCCAGAACAGTGAGCTTGCTCAGAACAAAAGAACTGTGCTTCCTACACATGGCCATATCTAGTTCAGTTTTGCTTAGGAAACTGACAAGAACAGTAGATCCTCTTCAGTCCAATACACTGTAGTTGCTGGGAACAGACGCCAGTGCTATTTGCATTGTGTATGACAATGGGAGCGCAATAGTGACTCTTCTTACCAAAAAACAATTCTTGCTCCTAGGACCAGAAACTGCATGTGATTCAACTACATTTAGGACTGGGAAACAAACGCTAGCTCGACTTACAAGAAACACACTCTGCTTTTGAGGAAAGAGCACACTTCTACTCTACTGTGTTTCCTATAGCGCCAGAACAGTGAGCTTGCTGAGTACAAAAGAATTGTGCTTCCTACATACATGGGCCATATCTAGTTCAACTCTGCTTAGGAACCTGACAAGAACAGTAGATCCTCTTCAGTCCAATACACTGTACATGCTGGGAACAGAAGCCAGTGCTCTTTGTGCTGTGTATGACAATGGGAGCGCAATAGTGACTCTTCTTACCAGAAAACAACTCTTGCTTGTAGGACCAGAAACTGCATGTGATTCAACTCCATTTAGGACTGGGAAACAAACACTAGCTTGCCTTACAAGAAACACACTCTGCTTTTGAGAAAAGAGCACTCTTTTACTCTACTGTGTTTCCTATAGGGCCAGAACAGTGAGCTTGCTCAGAAGAAAAGAACTGTGCTTCCTACACACACGGGCCATATCTAGTTTAACTCTGCTTAGGAAACTGACAAGAACAGTAGATCCTCTTCAGTCCAATACACTGCACTTGCTGGGCACATACGCGAGTGCTATTTGCACTGTGTACAGCAATGGGAGCGCAATCGTTACTCTTCTTACCAGAAAACAACTCTTGTTCGTAGGACCAGAAAGTGAATGTCATTCAACTCCATTTAGGACTGGGAAACAAATGCTAGCTCACCTTACAAGAAACACACTCTTCTTCTTGAGTAAAGTACACTCTTCAACTCTACTGTGATTTCTATGGGGTCCGAACTGTGAGGTTGCTGAGAACAAAAGAACTGTGCTTCCTGCACACTCGCGCCATATCTAATTCAACTCTTCTTAGGAAAATGACAAGAACATTAGCTCCTCTTCAGCCCAATACACTGTGCTTACTGGGAACAGACGCCACTGGCATTTGCCCTGTGTAAGACAATGGCAGCGCAATAGTGACTCTTCTTACCACAAAACAACTCTTCCCCGTAGGAACAGAAACTGCATGTGATTCAACTCCATTTAGGATTGAGAAACAAAGGCTAGCTCGCCTTGCAAGAAACACACTCTGCTTTTATGAATAGGGCACACATCTACTCTACTGTGTTTCCTATGGGTTCCAAACAGTGAGCTTGCTCAGAACAAAAGAACTGTGCTTCCTACACACACGGGTCATATTTAGTTCAACTCTGCTTAGGAAACTGACAAGAACAGTAGCTCCTCTTCAGTCCAATACACTGTACTTGCTGGCAACAGACGCGAGAGCTATTTGCACTGTGTATGGCAATGGGAGCACAATAGTGAGTTTCCTTACCAGAAAACAACTCTTGCTCGTAGGACCTGAAACTGCATGTGATTCAACTCCATTTAGGACTGGGAAACAAATGTTAGCTCGCCTTACAAGAAACACACTCTGCTTTTGAGGAAAGAGAACACTTCTACGCTACTGTGTTTCCTATAGGGCCAGAACAGTGAGCTTGCTGAGTACAAAAGAACTGTGCTTCCTACACACACCAGCCATACCTAGTTCAACTCTGCTTAGGAAACTGACAAGAAAAGTAGCTCCTCTTCAGTCCAATACACTGTACTTGCTGGGAACAGACGCGAGTGCTATTTGTACTGTGTATGGCAATGGGAGCACAATAGTGACTCTTCTTACCAGAAAACAACTCTTGCTCGTAGGACCAACAACTGCATTTGATTCAACTCCATTTAGGACTGGGAAACAAACGCTAGCTCGCCTTACAAGATACACACTCTGCTTTTGAGAAAAGAGCATTGTACTACTCTGCTGTGTTAACTATAGGGCCAGAACAGTGAGCTTGCTCAGAACAAAAGAACTGTGCTTCCTACACACACGGTCCATATCTAGTTCAACTCTGCCTAGGAAACTGACAAGAACAGTAGCTCCTCTTCAGTCCAATACACTGTACTTACTGGGAACAGACGCTAGTGCTATTTGTACTGTGTACGGCAATGGGAGCACAATAGTGACTCTACTTACCAGAAAACAACTCTTGCTCTTAGGACCTGAAACTGCATTTGATTCAATACACTTAGGACTGGGAAACAAACGCTAGCTCGCCTTAAAAGAAACACACTCTGCTTTTGTGAAAAGAGCTCTCTTCTAATCTACTGTGTTTCCTATGGGGTCCAAATAGTGAGCTTGCTCAAAACAAAAGAATTGTGCTTCCTGCACACACGGGTCATATCTAGTTCAACTCTGCTTAGGAAACTGACAAGAACAATAGCTCCTCTTCAGTCCAATACACTGTACTTGCTGGGAACAGACGCGAGTGCTATTTGCACTGTGTATGGCAATGGGAGCGCAATAGTGACTTTCCTTACCAGAAAACAACTCTTGCTCGTAGGACCTGAAACTGCATGTGATTCAACTCCATTTAGTACTGGGAAACAAACGCTAGCTCGCCTTACAAGAAACACTCTGCTTTTGAGAAAAGAGCTCTCTTCTACTCTACTGTGTTTCCTATAGGGCCAGTACAGTGAGCTTGCTCAGAACAAAAGAACTGTGCTTCCTACACAAATGGCTATATCCAGTTTAATTCTGCTTAGGAAACTGACAAGAACAGTAGCTCCTCTACAGACCAATACACTGTACTTGCTGGGAACAGACGCGAGTGCTATTTGCACTGTGTATGGCAATGTTAGAGTAATAGTGACTTTCCTTCTGGGAAAACAAATCTTGCTCGTAGGAACTGAAACTGCATGTGATTCAACTCCATTTAGTACTGGGAAACAAACGCTAGCTCGCCTTACAAGAAACACACTCTGCTTTTGAGGAAAGAGCACGCTTCTACTCTACTGTGTTTCCTATAGGGCCAGAAGAGTGAGCTTGCTGAGTACAAAAGAACGGTGCTTCCTACACACATGGGCCATATCTAGTTCAACTCTGCTTAGGAACCTGACAAGAACAGTAGATCCTCTTCAGTCCAATACACTGTACATGCTGGGAACAGAGGCCAGTGCTATTTGCCCTGAGTATGACAATGGGAGGGCAAGAGTGACTCTTATTACCAGAAAAAACTATTGCTCATAGGACCAGAAACTGCATGTGATTCAACTCCATTTAGGACTGGGAAACAAACGCTAGTTCGCCTTGCAAGAAACACACTCTGCTTTTGAGAAAAGAGCACTCTTCTACTCTTCTGTGTTTCCTATAGGGCCAGAACAGTGAGCTTGCTCAGAACAAAAGAACTGTGCTTCCTACACACACGGGCCATATCGAGTTCAACTCTTTGGAGGAAACTGACAAGAACAGTAGATCCTCTTCAGTCCAATACACTGTACAGGCTGGGAACAGACGCCAGTGCTATTTGCCCTGTGTATGACAATTCGAGCGCAATAGTGACTCTTCTTACCTGAAAACAACTCTTGCTGGTAGTACCAGAAACTGCATGTGATTCAACTCCATTTAGGTCTGGGAAGCAAACGCTATCTTGCCTTACAAGAAACACACTCTGCTTTTGAGAAAAGAGCACTCTTCTACTTTACTGTGTTTCTTATAGGGCCAGAACAGTGAGCTTGCTCAGAACAAAAGAACTGTGCTTCTTACACACATGGCCGTATCTAGTTCAATTGTGCTTAGGAAACTGACAAGAACAGTAGATCCTCTTCAGTCCAATACACTGTACATGCTGGGAACAGACGCCAGTGCTATTTGCCCTGTGTATGACAATGGGAGCGCAATTGTGACTTTCCTTACCAGAAAACAACTCTACTCGTAGGAACAGAAACTGCATGTGATTCAACTTCATTTAGGACTGGGAAACAAACGCTATCTCGCCTTACAAGAAACACACTCTGCTTTTGAGAAACGAGCACTCATCTACTCTACTGTGTTTCCTATAGGGCCAGAAAGTTAGTTTGCTAAGAACAAAAGAACTGTGCTTCCTATACACACGGGCCATATCTCGTTCAACTCTGCTCAGGAAACTGACAAGAACAGTATTTCCTCTTCAGTCCAATACACTGTACTTGATTGGAACAGACGCAAGTGCTATTTGCACTGTGTATGGCAATGGGAGCACAATAGTGACTCTTCTCACCAAAAAACAACTCTACTCGTAGGAACAGAAACTGCATGTGATTCAACTTCATTTACGACTGGGAAACAAAAGCTAGCTCGCCTTACAAGAAACACACTCTGCTTTTGAGAAAAGAGTACTCTTCTACTCTACTGTGTTTCCTATGGGGTCCGAACAGTGAGCTTGCTCAGAACAAATGAACTGTGCTTCCTACACACACGGGCCATATCTAGTTCAAGTCTGCTTAGGAAACTGACAAGAACAGTAGCTCCTCTTCAATCAAATACACTGTACTTGCTGAGAGCAGACGCGAGTGCTATTTGCAGTGTGTATGGCAATGGGAGCGCAATAGTGACTCTTCTTACCAGAAAACAAATCTTGCTCTTAGGACCAGAAACTGCATGTGATTCAACTCCATTTAGGACAGGGAGGCAAACGCTAGGTCGCCTTACACTAAACACACTCGGCTTTTTAGAAAAGAGCACTCATCTACTCTACTGTGTTTCCTATGGGGTCCTAACAGTGAGCTTGCTCAGAACAAAAGAACTGTGCTTCTTACACACACAGGCCATATCTAGTTCAACTCTGCTTAGGAAACTGATGAGAACAGTAGCTCCTCTTCAGTCCAATACACTGTACTTACAGGGAACAGACGCGAGTGCTATTTGCACTGTGTACTGCAATGGTAGCACAATAGTGACCCTTCTTACAAGAAAACAACTCTTGCTCGCAGGACCAGAAACTGCATTTGATTCAATCCACTAAGGACTGGGAAACAAACACTAGCTCGCCTTACATGAAACACGCTCTGCTTTTGAGAATAAGGCACACATATACTCTACTGTGTTTCCTATGGGGTCCAAACAGTGAGCTTGCTCAGAACAAAAGAATTGTGCTTACTACACATACAGGTCATATCTAGTTAAACTCTGCTTAGGAAACTGACAAAAACGGTAGCTCCTCTTCAGTCCAATACACTGTACTTGCTGGGAACAGGCGCAAGGGCTATTTGCACTGTGTATGACAATGGGAGCACAATAGTGACTCTTCTTACCAGAAAACAACTCTTGCTCGTAGGTCCAGACACTGCATGTGATTCAACTCCATTTAGGACTGGGAAACAAACGCTAGCTCGCCTTACCAAAAACACACTCTGCTTTTGAGAAAAGAGCACTCTTCTACTCTACTGCGTTTCCTATGGGATCCATCAGTGAGCTTGCTGAGTACAAAAGAACTGTGCTTCCTACACACATGGGCCATATCTAGTTCAACTCTGCTTAGGAACCTGACAAGAACAGTAGATCCTCTTCAGTCCAATACACTGTACATGCTGGGAACAGAGGCCGGTGCTATTTGCCCTGAGTATGACAATGGGAGCGCAATAGTGACTCTTCTTACCAGAAAAAACTCTTGCTCGTAGGACCAGAAACTGCATGTGATTCAACTCCATTTAGGACTGGGAAACAAACGCTAGCTCGCCTTACAAGAAACACACTCTGCTTTTGAGAAAAGAGCACTCTTCTACTCTACTGTGTTTTTTATAGGGCCAGAACAGTGAGCTTGCTCAGAACAAAAGAACTGTGCTTCCTACACACACGGGTCATATCTAGTTTAATTCTGCTTAGGAAACTGACAAGAACAGTACATCCTCTTCAGTCCAATACACTGTACATGCTGTGTACAGACGCCAGTGCTATTTGCACTGTGTATGTCAATGGGAGCGCAATAGTGACACTTCCTACCAGAAAACATCCCTTGATCATAGGACCAGAAACTTCATGTGATTCAACTCCATGTAGGACTGGGAAACAAACGCTAGCTCGCCTTACAAGAAACACACTCTGCTTTTGAGAAAAGAGCACTCTTCTACTCTACTGTGTTTCCTATGGGGTCCAAACAGTGGGCTTGCTCAGAACAAAAGAACTATGCTTCCTACATACACAGGCCATATCTAGTTCAATTCTGCTTAGGAAACTGACAAGAACAGTAGATCCTCTTCAGTCCAATACACTGTACATGCTGGGTACAGACGCCAGTGCTATTTGCACAGTGTATGGCAATGGGAGCGCAATAGTGACTCTTCTTACCAGAAAACAACTCTTGCTCGTAGGACCAGAAACTGCATGTGATTCAACTCCATTTAGGACTGGGAAACAAACGCTAGCTCGCCTTACAAGAAACACACTCTGCTTTTAAGAAAAGAGCACTCATCTACTCTACTGTGTTTTTTATAGGGCCAGAACAGTGAGCTTGTTGAGTACAAAAGAACTGAGCTTCCTGCACACATGGGTCATATCTAGTTCAACTCTGCTTAGGAAACTGACAAGAACAGAGGCTCCTCTTCAGTCCAATACACTGTACTTGCTGGGAACAGACGCGAGGGCTATTTGCATTGTGTATGGCAAACGGAGCGCAATAGTGACTCTTCTAACCAGAAAACAACTCTTGCTCGTAGGACCAGAAACTGCATGTGTATTTCAACTCCATTTAGGACTGGGAAACAAACGAAAGCTCACCTTACAAGAAACACACTCTGCTTTTGAGAAAAGAGCACTCTTCTACTCTACTGTGTTTTCTATGGGGTCCGAAGAGTGAGCTTTCTGAGAACAAAAGAACTGTGGTTCCTACACACAGGCCATATCTAGTTCAACTCTGCTTAGGAAACTGACAAGAACAGTAGCTCCTCTTCAGTCCAATAGACTGTACATGCTGGGAAGAGACGCCAGTGCTATTTGCCCTGTGTGTGACAATGGGAGCGCAATAGTGACTCTTCTTACCAGAAAACAACTCTTGCTCGTAGGACCAGAAACTGCTTGTGATTCAACTCCATTTAGGACTGGGAAACAAACGCTAGCTCACCTTACAAGAAACACACTCTGCTTTTGAGAAAAGAGCACTCTTCTACTCTACTGTGTTTCCTATGTGGTTTGAAGAGTGAGCTTGCTCAGAACAAAAGAACTGTGCTTCCTACACACACAGGCCATATCTAGTTCAATTCTGCTTAGGAAACTGACAAGAACAGTAGCTCTTCTTCAGTCCAATACACTGTACTTGCTGGGAACAGACACGAGTGCTATTTGCACTGTGTATGGCAAAGGGAGCGCAATAGTGACTTTCCTTACCAGAAAACAACTATTGCTCGTAGGAACGAAAACAGCATGTGATTCAAATCCATTTAGGACTGCGAAACAAACGCAAGCTCGCCTTACAAAAAACACACTCTGCTTTTGAGGAAAGAGCACTCTTCTACTCTACTGTGTTTCCTATAGGGCCAGAACAGTGAGCTTGCTGAGTACAAAAGAACTGTGCTTCCTACACACATGGGCCATATCTTGTTCAACTCTGCTTAGGAAACTGACAAGAACAGTAGATCCTCTTTAGTCCAATACACTGTACATGCTGGGAAAGAGCCCAGTGCTATTTGCCCTGAGTATGACAATGGGAGGGCAATAGTGACTCTTATTACCAGAAAAAACTATTGCTCATAGGACCAGAAACTGCATGTGATTCAACTCCATTTAGGACTGGGAAACAAACGCTAGCTCACCTTGCAAGAAACACACTCTGCTTTTGAGAAAAGAGCACTCTTCTACTCTTCTGTGTTTCCTAAAGGGCCAGAACAGTGAGCTTGCTCAGAACAAAAGAACTGTGCTTCCTACACACACGGACCATATCGAGTTCAACTCTGTGGAGGAAACTGACAAGAACAGTAGATCCTCTTCAGTCCAATACACTGTACAGGCTGGGAACAGACGCCAGTGCTATTTGGCCTGTGTATGACAATTCGAGCGCAATAGTGACTCTTCTTACCAGAAAACAACTCTTGCTCGTAGGACCAGAAACTGCATGTGATTCAACTCCATTTAGGTCTGAGAAGCAAACGCTATCTTGCCTTACAAGAAACACACTCTGCTTTTGAGAAAAGAGCACTCTTCTACTTTACTGTGTTTCCTATAGGGCCAGAACAGTGAGCTTGCTCAGAACAAAAGAACTGTGCTTCCTATACACACGGGCCATATCTCGTTCAACTCTGCTCAGGAAACTGACAAGAACAGTATTTCCTCTTCAGTCCAATACACTGTACTTGATTGGAACAGACACAAGTGCTATTTGCACTGTGTATGGCAATGGGAGCACAATAGTGACTCTTCTCACCAAAAAACAACTCTACTCGTAGGAACAGAAACTGCATGTGATTCAACTTCATTTACGACTGGGAAACAAAAGCTAGCTCGCCTTACAAGAAACACACTCTGCTTTTGAGAAAAGAGTACTCTTCTACTCTACTGTGTTTCCTATGGGGTCCGAACAGTGAGCTTGCTCAGAACAAATGAACTGTGCTTCCTACACACACGGGCCATATCTAGTTCAAGTCTGCTTAGGAAACTGATGAGAACAGTAGCTCCTCTACAGTCCAATACACTGTACTTACAGGGAACAGACGCGAGTGCTATTTGCACTGTGTACGGCAATGGTAGCACAATAGTGACCCTTCTTACAAGAAAACAACTCTTGCTCGTAGGACCAGAAACTGCATTTGATTCAATCCACTAAGGACTGGGAAAGAAACACTAGCTCGCCTTACAAGAAACACGCTCTGCTTTTGAGAATAAGGCACACATCTACTCTACTGTGTTTCCTATGGGGTCCAAACAGTGAGCTTGCTCAGAACAAAAGAATTGTGCTTCCTACACACACAGGTCATATCTAGTTCAACTCTGCTTAGGAAACTGACAAAAACAGTAGCTCCTCCTCAGTCCAATACACTGTACTTGCTGGGAACAGACACAAGGGCTATTTGCACTGTGTATGACAATGGGAGCACAATAGTGACTCTTCTTACCAGAAAACAACTCTTACTCGTAGGACCAGACACTGCATGTGATTCAACTCCATTTAGGACTGGGAAACAAACGCTAGCTCGCCTTACAAGAAACACACTCTGCTTTTGAGAAAAGAGCACTCTTCTACTCTACTGTGTTTCCTATGGGATCCAAACAGTGAGCTTGCTAAGAACAAAAGAACTGTGCTTCCTACACACACGGGCCATATCTAGTTCAATTCTGCTTAGGAAACTGACAAGAACAGTAGATCCTCTTCAGTCCAATACACTGTACATGCTGTGTACAGACGCCAGTGCTAATTGCACTGTGTATGGCAATGGGAGCGCAATAGTGACTTTCCTTACCAGAAAATAACTCTTGCTCATAGGAACGGAAACTGCATGTGATTCAACTCCATTTAGGACTGCGAAACAAACGCTAGCTCGCCTTACAAAATACACACTCTGCTTTTGAGGAAAGAGCACTCTTCTACTCTACTGTGTTTCCTATAGGGCCAGAACAGTGAGCTTGCTGAGTACAAAAGAACTGTGCTTCCTACACACATGGGACATATCTAGTTCAACTATGCTTAGGAACCTGACAAGAACAGTAGATCCTCTTTAGTCCAATAAACTGTACATGCTGGGAACAGAGGCCAGTGCTATTTGCCCTGAGTTTGACAATGAGAGTGCAATAGTGACTTTCCTTACCAGAAAAAACTCTTTTTATATATATATATATATATATATATATTTTGGTTTTTCGAGACAGGGTTTCTCTGTGTAGCTTTGCGTCTTTTCCTGGAACTCACTTGGTAGCCCAGGATGGCCTCGAACTCACAGAGATCCGCCTGGCTCTGCCTCCCGAGTGCTGGGATTAAAGGCGTGCGCCACCACCGCCCGGCCAGAAAAAAACTATTGCTCGTAGGACCAGAAACTGCATGTGATTCAACTCCATTTAGGACTGGGAAACAAACGCTAGCTCGCCTTAGAAGAAACACACTCTGCTTTGGAGGAAAGAGCACTCTTCTACTCTACTGTGTTTCCTATAGGGCCAGAACAGTGAGCTTGCTGAGTACAAAAGAACTGTGCTTCCTACACACACGGGCCATATCTAGTTCAACTCTGCTTAGGAAACTGACCAGAACAGTAGCTCCTCTTCAGTCCAATACACTGTACATGCTGTGTACAGACACCAGTGCTATTTGCACTGTGTATGGCAATGGGAGCGCAATAGTGACTCTTCTTACCAGAAAACATCCCTTGCTCGTAGGACCAGAAACTGCATGTGATTCAACTCCATGTAGGACTGGGAAACAAACGCTAGCTCGCCATACAAGAAACACACTCTGCTTTTGAGAAAAGAGCACTCTTCTACTCTACTGTGTTTCCTATGGGGTCCAAACAGTGAGCTTGCTCAGAACAAAATAACTGTGCTTCCTACACACACGGACCATATCTAATTCAATTCTGCTTAGGAAACTGACGAAAACAGTAGATCCTCTTCAGTCCAATACACTGTACATGCTGGGTACAGACGCCAGTGCTATTTGCACTGTGTATGGCAATGGGAGCACAATAGTGACTCTTCTTACCAGAAAACAACTCTTGCTTGTAGGACCAGAAATTGCATGTGATTCAACTCCATTTGGGACTGGGAAACAAACGCTAGCTTGCCATACAAGAAACACACTCTGCTTTTGAGAAAAGAGCACTCTTCTACTCTACTGTGTTTCCTATGGGGTCCAAACAGTGAGCTTGCTCAGAACAAAAGAACTGTGCTTCCTACACACACGGGCCATATCTAGTTCAATTCTGCTTAGGAAACTGACAAGAACAGTAGCTCCTCTTCAGTCCAATACACTGTACTTGCTGGGAACAGACGGGAGTGCTAATTGCACTGTGTATGGCAATGGGAGCACAATAGTGACTTTCCTTACCAGAAAATAACTCTTGTTCGTAGGAACGGAAACTGCATGTGATTCAACTCCATTTATGACCACGAAACAAACGCTAGCTCGCCTTACAAAAAACACACTCTGCTTTTGAGGAAAGAGCACTCTTCTACTCTACTGTGTTTCCTATAGGGCCAGAACAGTGAGCTTGCTGAGTACAAAAGAACTGTGCTTCCTACACACATGGGCCATATCTAGTTCAACTCTGCTTAGGAACCTGACAAGAACAGTAGATCTTCTTTAGTCCAATACACTGTACATGCTGGGAACAGAGGCTAGTGCTATTTGCCCTGAGTATGACAATGGGAGCGCAATAGTGACTCTTATTACCAGAAAAAACTCTTGCTAGTAAGACCAGAAACTGCATGTGATTCAACTCCATTTAGGACTGGGAAACAAACGCTAGCTCGCCTTACAAGAAACACACTCTGCTTTTGAGAAAAGAGCACTCTTCTACTCTACTGTGTTTCCTATAGGGCCAGAAGGGTGAGCTTGCTAAGAACAAAAGAACTGTGCTTCCTACACGCACGGGCAATATCTAGTTCAATTCTGCTTAGGAAACTGACAAGAACAGTAGCTCCTCTTCAGTCCAATACACTGTACTTGCTGGGAACAGACACGAGTGCTATTTGCACTGTGTTTGGCAATGGGAGCACAATAGTGACTTTCCTTACTAGAAAACAACTCTTGCTCGTAGGAACGGAAACTGAATGTGATTCAACTCCATTTAGGACTGGAAAATAAACTCTAGCTCGCCTTAGAAGAAACACAATCTGCTTTGGAGGAAAGAGCACTCTTCTACTCTACTGTGTTTCCTATAGGGCCAGAACAGTGAGCTTGCTGAGTACAAAAAACTGAGCTTCCTACACACATGGGCCATATCTAGTTCAACTCTGCTTAGGAAACTGACAAGAACAGTAGCTCCTCTTCAGTCCAATACACTGTACTTGCTGGGAACAGAAGCGAGGGATATTTGCATTGTGTATGGCAAAGGGAGCGCAATAGTGACTCTTCTAACCAGAAAACAACTCTTGCTCGTAGGACCAGAAACTGCAAGTGTATTTCAACTCCATTTAGGACTGGGAAACAAACGCTAGCTCGCCTTACAAGAAACACTCTCTGCTTTTGAGAAAAGAGCACTCTTCTACTCTACTGTGTTTCCTATGGGATCCAAACAGTGAGCTTGCTCAGAACAAAAGAACTGTGCTTCCTACACACATGGGCCATATCTAGTTCAGCTCTGCTTAGGAACCTGACCAGAACAGTAGATCCTCTTTATTCCAGTACCTGTACATGCTGGGAACAGAGGCCAGTGCTATTTGCCCTGAGTATGACAATGGGAGAGCAATAGTGACTCTAATTACCAGAACAAACTCTTGCTCGTAAGACCAGAAACTGCATGTGATTCAACTCCATTTAGGACTGGGAAACAAACGCTAGCTCGCCTTACAAGAAACACACTCTGCTTTTGAGAAAAATGCACTTTTCTACTATACTGTGTTTCCTATGGGTTTCGAAATGTGAGCTTGCTCAGAACAAAAGAACTGTGCTTCCTACACACACGGGCCATATCTAGTTCAACTCTGCATAGGAGACTGAAAAGAACAGAAGATCCTCTTCAGTCCAATACGCTGTACATGATGGGTACAGACGCCAGTGCTATTTGCACTGTGTATGGCAATGGGAGCGCAATAGTGACTCTTCTTACCAGAAAACAACTCTTGCGCGTAGGACCAGAAACTGCATGTGATTCAACTCCATTTAGGACTGGGAAACAAACTTTAGCTCGTCTTACAAGAAATACACTCTGCTTTTGAGAAAAGAGCACTCTTCTACTCTACTGTGTTTCCTATGGGGTCCAAACAGTGAGCTTGCTCAGAACAAAAGAACTGTGCTTCCTACACACACGGGCCATATCTAGTTCAATTCTGCTTAGGAAACTGACAAGAACAGTAGATCCTCTTCAGTCCAATACACTGTACATGCTGGGTACAGAGGCCAGTGCTATTTGCACTGTGTTATGCAATGGGAGCACAATAGTGACTCTTCTTACCAGAAAACAACTCTTGCTCGTAGGACCAGAAACTGCATGTGATTCAACTCCATTTAGGACTGGGAAACAAACGCTAGCTCGCCTTACAAGAAACACACTCTGCTTTTGAGAAAAGAGCACTCTTCTACTCTACTGTGTTTCCTATGGGATCCAAACAGTGAGCTTGCTCAGAACAAAAGAACTGTGCTTCCTACACACACGGGCCATATCTAGTTCAATTCTGCTTAGGAAACTGACAAGAACAGTAGCTCCTCTTCAGTATAATACACTGTGCTTGCTGGGAACAGACGCGAGTGCTAATTGCACTGTGTATGGCAATGGGAGCGCAATAGTGACTTTCCTTACCAGAAAACAACTCTTGCTCGTAGGAACGGAAACTGCATGTGATTCAACTCCATTTAGGACGGCGAAACAAATGCTAGCTCGCCTTACAAAAAACACACTCTGCTTTTGAGAATAGGGCACACATCTACTCTACAGTTTTTCCTATGGGGTCCAAACAGTGTGCTTGCTCAGAACAAAAGAACTGTGCTTCCTACACACAGGGGTCATATCTAGTTCAACTCTGTGTGGAAACTGACAAAAACCGTATCTCCTCTTCAGTCAAATACACTGTACTTGCTGGGAACAGACGCGAGGGCTATTTGCACTGTGTATGACAATGGGAGCACAATAGTGACTCCTCTTACCAGAAAACAACTCTTGCTCTTAGGACCAGAAACTGCATTTGAATCAATCCACTTAGGACTGGGAAACAAATGCTAGCTCGCTTTACAAGAAACACGCTCTGCTTTTGAGAATAGGGCACACATCTTCTCTACTGTGTTTCCTATGGGGTCCAAACAGTGAGCTTGCTCAAAACAAAAGAATTGTGCTTCCTACACACACGGGTCATATCTAGTTCAACTCTGCTTAGGAAACTGACAAGAACAGTAGCTCCTCTTCAGTCCAATACACTGTACTTGCTGGGAACAGACGCGAGTGCTATTTGCACTGTGTACGGCAATGGGAGCACAACATTGACTTTCCTTACCAGAAAACAACTCTTGCTCGTAGGACCAAAAACTGCATGTGATTCAACTCCATTTAGGACTGGGAAACAAACGCTAGCTCGCCTTACAAGAAACACACTCTGCTTTTGAGAAAAGAGCACTCTTCTACTCTACTGTGTTTTCTATGTGGTCCGAACATTGAGCTTGCTGAGAACAAAAGAACTGTGCTTCCTACACACACGGGCCATATCTATTTCAACTGTGCTTAGGAAACTGACAAGAACAGTAGCTCCTCTTCAGACCAATACACTGTACTTGCTGGAAACCGACGCGAGTGCTATTTGTACTGTTTATGGCAATGGGAGCGCAATAGTGACTCTTCTTACCAGAAAACAACTCTTGCTCTTAGTACCAGAAACTGCATTTGTTTCAATCCACTTAGGACTGGGAAACAAACGCTAGCTCGCCTTACAAGAAACACACTCTGCTTTTGAGAAAAGAGCACTCTTCTACTCTACTGTGTTTCCAATAGGGCCAGAACAGTGACCTTGCTCAGAACAAAAGAACTGTGCTTCCTACACACATGGGCCATATCTAGTTCAACTCTGCTTAGGAAACTGACAAGAACTGTAGCTCCTCTTCAGTCCAATACACTGTACTTGCTGGGAACAGACGCGAGGGCTATTTGCACTGTGTATGGCAAAGGGAGCGCAATAGTGAATCTTTTTACCAGAAAACAACTCTTGCTCATAGGACCAGAACCTGGATGTGATTCAACTCCATTTAGGATTGGGAAACAAACGCTAGCTTGCCTTACAAGAAACACACTCTGCTTTTGAGAAAAGAGCACTCTTCTACTCTACTGTGTTACCTATGGGATCCAAACAGTGAGCTTGCTCAGAACAAAAGAACTGTGCTTCCTACACACACGGGCCATATCTAGTTCAAATTTGCTTAGGAAACTGACAACGACAGTAGCTCCTCTTCAGTCCAATACACTGTACTTGCTGGGAACAGACGCGAGTGCTATTTGCACTGTGTTTGGCAATGGGAGCGGAATTGTGACTTTATTTACCAGAAAACAACTCTTGCTCATAGGAACGGAAACTGCATGTGATTCAACTCCATTTAGGACTGGGAAACAAACTCTAGCTGGCCTTACAAGAAACACACTCTGCTTTGGAGGAAAGAGCACTCTTCTAATCTACTGTGTTTCCTATAGGGCCAGAACATTGAGCTTGCTGAGTACAAAAGAACTGTGCTTCCTACACACATGGGCCATATCTAGTTCAACTCTGCTTAGGAACCTGACAAGAACAGTAGATCCTCTTCAGTCCAATACACTGTACATTCTGGGAACAGAGTCCAGTGCTATTTGCCCTGAGTATGACAATGGGAGCGCAATAGTGACTCTTATTACCAGAAAATCTCTTGCTCGTAGGACCAGAACCTGCATGTGATTCAACTCCATTTAGGACTGGGAAACAAACGCTAGCTCGCCTTACAAGAAACACACTCTGCTTTTGAGAAAAGAGCACTCTTTTACTCTACTGTGTTTCCTATAGGGCCAGAACAGTGAGCTTGCTAAGAACAAAAGAACTGTGCTTCCTACACAAACGGGCCATATCTAGTTCAATTCTGCTTAGGAAACTGACAAGAACAGTAGATCCTCTTCAGTCCAATACACTGTACATGCTGTGTACAGACGCCAGTGCTAATTGCACTGTGTATGGCAATGGGAGCGCAATAGTGACTTTCCTTACCAGAAAATAACTCTTCCTTGTAGGAACGGAAACTGCATGTGATTCAACTCCATTTAGGACTGCGAAACAAACGCTAGCTCGCCTTACAAAAAACACACTCTGCTTTTGAGGAAAGAGCACTCTTCTACTCTACTGTGTTTCCTATAGGGCCAGAACAGTGAGCTTGCTGAGTACAAAAGAACTGTGCTTCCTACACACATGGGCCATATCTAGTTCAACTCTGCTTAGGAACCTGACAGGAACAGTAGATCCTCTTTAGTCCAATACACTGTATATGCTGGGAACAGACGCCAGTGCTATTTGCCCTGAGTATGACAATGGGAGCGCAATAGTGACTCTTATTACCAGAAAAAACTCTTGCTCATAGGATCAGAAACAGCATGTGATTCAACTCCATTTAGGACTGGGAAACAAACGCTAGCTCGCCTTACAAGAAACACACTCTGATTTTGAGAAAAGAGCACTCTTCTACTCTACTGTGTTTCCTATGGGGTCCAAACAGTGAGCTTGCTCATAAGAAAAGAACTGTGCTTCCTACATACACGGGCCATATCTAGTTCAATTCTGCTTATGAAACTGACAAAAACAGTAGATCCTCTTCCGTCCAATACACTGTACATGCTGGGTACAGACGCCAGTGCTATTTGCACAGTGTATGGCAATGGGAGCGCAATAGTGACTCTTCTTTCCAGAAAACAACTCTTGTTCGTAGGAACGGAAACTGCATGTGATTCAACTCCATTTAGGACCGCGAAACAAAGGCTAGCTCGCCTTACAAAAAACACACTCTGCTTTTGAGGAAAGAGCACTCTTCTACTCTACTGTGTTTCCTATAGGGCCAGAACAGTGAGCTTGCTGAGTACAAAAGAACTGTGCTTCCTACACACATGGGCCATATCTAGTTCAACTCTGCTTAGGAACCTGACAAGAACAGTAGATCCTCTTCAGTCCAATACACTGTACATGCTGGGAACAGAGGCCAGTGCTATTTGCCCTGAGTATGACAATGGGAGCGCAATAGTGACTTTCCTTACCAGAAAAAACTCTTTTTATATATATATATATATATATTTTTTTTTTGGTTTTTCGAGACAGGGATTCTCTGTGTAGCTTTGCGTCTTTTCCTGCAACTCACTTGGTAGCCCAGGCTGGCCTCGAACTCACAGAGATCCGCCTGGCTCTGCCTCCCGAGTGCTGGGATTAAAGGCGTGCGCCACCACCGCCCGGCCAGAAAAAACTCTTGCTCGTAGGACCAGAAACTGCATGTGATTCAACTCCATTTAGGACAGGGAAACAAACGCTAGCTCGCCTTACAAGAAACACACTCTGCTTTTGAGAAAAGAGCACTCTTCTACTCTACTGTGTTTCCTATGGGGTCAAACAGTGAGCTTGCTCAGAACAAAAGAACTGTGCTTCCTACACACACGGGCCATATCTAGTTCAATTCTAGTTAGGAAACTGACAAGAACAGTAGATCCTCTTCACTCCAATACACTGTACATGCTGGGTACAGACGCCAGTGCTATTTCACTGTGTATGGCAAAGGGAGCACAATAGTCACTCTTTTTACCAGAAAACAAATCTTGCTCGTAGGACCAGAATCTGCATGTGATTCAACTCCATTTAGGACTGGGAAACAAACGCTAGCTCACCATACAAGAAACACACTCTGCTTTTGAGAAAAGAGCACACTTCTACTCTACTGTGTTTCCTATGGGGTCCAAACAGTGAGCTTGCTCAGATCAAAAGAACTGTGCTTCCTACACACACGGGCCATATCTAGTTCAATTATGCTTAGGAAACTGACAAGAACAGTAGCTCCTCTTCAGTCCAATACACTGTACTTGCTGGAAACAGACGGGAGTGCTAATTGCACTGTGTATGGAAATGGGAGCGCAATAGTGACTTTCCTTACCAGAAAATAACTCTTGCTCGTAGGAACGGAAACTGCATGTGATTCAACTCCATTTAGGACTGCGAAACAAACGCTAGCTCACCTTACAAGAAACACACTCTGCTTTTGAGAAAAATGCACTCTTCTACTCTACTGTGTTTCCTATGGGGTTCGAAATGTGAGCTTGCTCAGAACAAAAGAACTGTGCTTCCTACACACACGGGCCATATCTAGTTCAACTCTGCTTAGGAAACTGAAAAGAACAGAAGATCCTCTTCAGTCCAATACGCTGTACATGCTGGGTACAGACGCCAGTGCTATTTGCACTGTGTATGGCAATGGGAGCGCAATAGTGACTCTTCTTACCAGAAAACAACTCTTGCTCGTAGGACCAGAAACTGCATGTGATTCAACTCCATTTAGGACTGGGAAACAAACCCTAGCTCGCCTTACAAGAAACACACTCTGCTTTTGAGAAAAGAGCACTCTTCTACTCTACTGTGTTTCCTATGGTGTCCAAACAGTGAGCTTGCTCAGAACAAAAGAACTGTGCTTCCTACACACACGGGCCATATCTAGTTCAATTCTGCTTAGGAAACTGACAAGAACAGTAGCTTCTCTTCAGTCCAATACACTGTACTTGCTGGGAACAGACGCGAGGGCTATTTGCACTGTGTATGGCAAAGGGAGCGCAATAGTGACTCTTCTTACCAGAAAACAACTCTTGCTCGTAGGAACGGAAACTGAATGTGATTCAACTCCATTTAGGACTGGGAAACAAACTCTAGCTCGCCTTACAAGAAACACACTCTGCTTTGGAGGAAAGAGCACTCTTCTAATCTACTGTGTTTCCTATTGGGCCAGAACAGTGAGCTGGCTGAGTACAAAAGAACTGTGCTTCCTACACACATGGGCCATATCTAGTTCAACTCCGCTTAGAAACCTGACAAGAACAGTAGATCCTCTTTAGTCCAATACACTGTATATGCTGGGAACAGACGCCAGTGCTATTTGCCCTGAGTATGACAATGGGAGCGCAATAGTGACTCTTATTACCAGAAAAAACTCTTGCTCATAGGACCAGAAACTGCATGTGATTCAACTCCATTTAGGACTGGGAAACAAACGCTAGCTCGCCTTACAAGAAACACACTCTGATTTTGAGAAAAGAGCACTCTTCTACTCTACTGTGTTTCCTATGGTGTCCAAACAGTGAGCTTGCTCATAAGAAAAGAACTGTGCTTCCTACATACACGGGCCATATCTAGTTCAATTCTGCTTATGAAACTGACAAGAACAGTAGATCCTCTTCCGTCCAATACACTGTACATGCTGGGTACAGACGCCAGTGCTATTTGCACAGTGTATGGCAATGGGAGCGCAATAGTGACTCTTCTTTCCAGAAAACAACTCTTGTTCGTAGGAACAGAAACTGCATGTGATTCAACTCCATTTAGGACCGCGAAACAAACGCTAGCTCGCCTTACAAAAAACACACTCTGCTTTTGAGGAAAGAGCACTCTTCTACTCTACTGTGTTTCCTATAGGGCCAGAACAGTGAGCTTGCTGAGTACAAAAGAACTGTGCTTCCTACACACATGGGCCATATCTAGTTCAACTCTGCTTAGGAACCTGACAAGAACAGTAGATCCTCTTCAGTCCAATACACTGTACATGCTGGGAACAGAGGCCAGTGCTATTTGCCCTGAGTATGACAATGGGAGCGCAATAGTGACTCTTATTACCAGAAAAAACTCTTGCTAGTAAGACCAGAAACTGCATGTGATTCAACTCCATTTAGGACTGGGAAACAAACGCTAGCTCGCCTTACAAGAAACACACTCTGCTTTTGAGAAAAGAGCACTCTTCTACTCTACTGTGTTTCCTATAGGGCCAGAAGGGTGAGCTTGCTAAGAACAAAAGAACTGTGCTTCCTACACGCACGGGCAATATCTAGTTCAATTCTGCTTAGGAAACTGACAAGAACAGTAGCTCCTCTTCAGTCCAATACACTGTACTTGCTGTGAACAGACGCGAGGGCTATTTGCACTGTGTATGGCAAAGGGAGCGCAATAGTGACTCTTCTTACCAGAAAACAACTCTTGCTCGTAGGACCAGAACCTGGATGTGATTCAACTCCATTTAGGATTGGGAAACAAACGTCAGCTCGCCTTACAAGAAACACACTCTGCTTTTGAGAAAAGAGCACTCTTCTACTCTACTGTGTTACCTATGGGATCCAAACAGTGAGCTTGCTCAGAACAAAAGAACTGTGCTTCCTACACACACGGGCCATATCTAGTTCAAATTTGCTTAGGAAACTGACAAGAGCAGTAGCTCCTCTTCAGTCCAATACACTGTACTTGCTGGGAACAGACGCGAGTGATATTTGCACTGTGTTTGGCAATGGGAGCGCAATTGTGACTTTATTTACCAGAAAACAACTCTTGCTCATAGGAACAGAAACTGCATGTGATTCAACTCCATTTAGGACTGGGAAACAAACTCTAGCTGGCCTTACAAGAGACACACTCTGCTTTGGAGGAAAGAGCACTCTTCTAATCTACTGTGTTTCCTATAGGGCCAGAACATTGAGCTTGCTGAGTACAAAAGAACTGTGCTTCCTACACACATGGGCCATATCTAGTTCAACTCTGCTTAGCAACCTGACAAGAACAGTAGATCCTCTTTAGTCCAATATACTTTACATGCTGGGAACAGAGGCCACTGCTATTTGCCCTGAGTATGACAATGGGCACACAATGGTGACTGTTATTACCAGAAAAAACTCTTGCTCGTAGGACCAGAAACTGCATGTGATTCAACTCCATTTAGGACTGGGAAACAAACGCTAGCTCGCCTTACAAGAAACACACTCTGCTTTTGAGAAAAATGCACTCTTCTACTCTACTGTGTTTCCTATGGGGTTCGAAATGTGAGCTTGCTCAGAACAAAAGAACTGTGCTTCCCACACACACGGGCCATATCTAGTTCAACTCTGCTTAGGAAACTGAAAAGAACAGAACATCCTCTTCAGTCCAATACGCTGTACATGCTGGGTACAGACGCCAGTGCTATTTGCACTGTGTATGGCAATGGGAGCGCAATAGTGACTCTTATTACCAGAAAACAACTCTTGCTCGTAGGACCAGAAACTACATGTGATTCAACTCCATTTAGGACTGGGAAACAAACGCTAGCTCGCCTTACAAGAAACACACTCTGCTTTTGAGAAAAGAGCACTCTTCTACTCTACTGTGTTTCCTATGTTGTCCAAACAGTGAGCTTGCTCAGAACAAAAGAACTGTGCTTCCTACACACACGGGCCATATCTAGTTCAATTCTGCTTAGGAAACTGACAAGAACAGTAGCTTCTCTTCAGTCCAATACACTGTACTTGCTGGGAACAGACGCGAGGGCTATTTGCACTGTGTATGGCAAAGGGAGCGCAATAGTGACCCTTCTTACCAGAAAACAACTCATGCTCGTAGGAACGGAAACTGAATGTAATTCAACTCCATTTAGGACTGGGAAACAAACTCTAGCTCGCCTTACAAGAAACACACTCTGCTTTGGAGGAAAGAGCACTCTTCTAATCTACTGTGTTTCCTATAAGGCCAGAACAGTGAGCTTGATGAGTACAAAAGAACTGTGCTTCCTAGACACATGGGCCATATCTAGTTCAACTCTGCTTAGGAACCTGACAAGAACAGTAGATCCTCTTTAGTCCAATACACTGTATATGCTGGGAACAGAGGCCAGTGCTATTTACCCTGAGTATGACAATGGGAGCGCAATAGTGACTCTTATTACCAGAAAAAACTCTTGCTCATAGGACCAGAAACTGCATGTGATTCAACTCCATTTAGGACTGGGAAACAAACGGTAGCTCACCTTACAAGAAATACACTCTGATTTTGAGAAAAGAGCACTCTTCTACTCTACTGTGTTTCCTATGGGGTCCAAACAGTGAGCTTGCTCAGAACAAAACAACTGTGCTTCCTACACACACAGGTCATATGTAGTTCAACTCTGCTTAGGAAACTGACAAAAACAGTAGCTCCTCTTCAGTCCAATACACTGTACTTATGGCAACAGACGCGAGGGCTATTTGCACTGTGTATGACAATGGGAGCACAATAGTGACTCTTCTTACCAGAAAACAACTCTTGCTCGTAAGACCAGAAACTGCATGTGATTCAACTCCATTTAGGACTGCGAAACAAACGCTAGATCGCCTTACAAGAAACACACTCTGCTTTTGAGAAAAGACCACTCTTCTATTCTACTGTGTTTTTTATGGTGTCCGAAGAGTGAGCTTCCTGAGAACAAAAGAACTGTGCTTCCTACACACACGGGCCATATCTAGTTCAACTCTGCTTAGGAACCTGACTAGAACAGTAGCTCCTCTTCAGTCAAATACACTGTACTTGCTGGGAACAGACGCGAGTGCTATTTACACTGTGTATGGCAAAGGGAGCGCAATAGTGACTTTCCTTCCCAGAAAACAACTCTTGCTCGTAGGAATGGAAACTGCTTGTGATTCAACTCCATTTAGCACTGGGAAACAAACGCTAGCTCGCCTTACAATAAACACACTCTGCTTTTGAGGAAAGAGCACTCTTCTAATCTACTGTGTTTCCTATAGGGCCAGAACAGTGAGCTTGCTGAGTACAAAAGAACTGTGCTTCCTACACACATGGGCCATATCTAGTTCAACTCTGCTTAGGAACCTGACAAGAACAGTAGATCCTCTTCAGTCCAATACACTGTACATGCTGGGAACAGAGTCCAGTGCTATTTGCCCTGAGTATGACAATGGGAGCACAATAGTGACTCTTATTACCAGAAAATCTCTTGCTCGTAGGACCAGAACCTGCATGTGATTCAACTCCATTTAGGACTGGGAAACAAACGCTAGCTCGCCTTACAAGAAACACACTCTGATTTTGAGAAAAGAGCACTCTTCTACTCTACTGTGTTTCCTATAGGGCCAGAACAGTGAGCTTGCTAAGAACAAAAGAACTGTGCTTCCTACACACACGGGCCATATCTAGTTCAATTCTGCTTAGGAAACTGACAAGAACAGTAGATCCTCTTCAGTCCAATACACTGTACATGCTGTGTACAGACGCCAGTGCTAATTGCACTGTGTATGGCAATGGGAGCGCAATAGTGACTTTCCTTACCAGAAAATAAGTCTTGCTCGTAGGAACGGAAACTGCATGTGATTCAACTCCATTTAGGACTGCGAAACAAACGCTAGCTCGCCTTACAAAAAACACACTCTGCTTTTGAGGAAAGAGCACTCCTACTCTACTGTGTTTCCTATAGGGCCAGAACAGTGAGCTTGCTGAGTACAAAAGAACTGTGCTTCCTACACACATGGGCCATATCTAGTTCAACTCTGCTTAGGAACCTGACAAGAACAGTAGATCCTCTTTAGTCCAATACACTGTACATGCTGGGAACAGAGGCCAGTGCAATTTGCCCTGAGTATGACAATGGGAGCGCAATAGTGACTTTCCTTACCAGAAAAAACTCTTTATATATATATATATATATATATATATATATATATATATATATATATATATATATATATATATATATATTTTTTTTTTTTTTTGGTTTTTCGAGACAGGGTTTCTCTGTGTAGCTTTGCGTCTTTTCCTGCAACTCACTTGGTAGCCCAGGCTGGCCTCGAACTCACAGAGATCCGCCTGGCTCTGCCTCCCGAGTGCTGGGATTAAAGGCGTGCGCCACCACCGCCCGGCCAGAAAAAACTCTTGCTCGTAGGACCAGAAACTTCATGTGATTCAACTCCATTTAGGACTGGGAAACAAACGCTAGCTCGCCTTACAAGAAACACACTCTGCTTTTGAGAAAAGAGCACTCTTCTACTCTACTGTGTTTCCTATAGGGCCAGAACAGTGAGCTTGCTAAGAACAAAAGAACTGTGCTTCCTACACACACGGGCCATATCAAGTTCAATTCTTCTTAGGAAACTGACAAGAACAGTAGATCCTATTCAGTCCAATACACTGTACATGCTGTGTACAGACGCCAGTGCTATTTGCACTGTGTATGGCAATGGGAGCGCAATAGTGACTCTTCTTACCAGAAAACATCCCTTGCTCGTAGGACCAGAAACTGCATGTGATTCAACTCCATGTAGGACTGGGAAACAAACGCTAGCTCGTCATACAAGAAACACACTCTGCTTTTGAGAAAAGAGCACTCTTCTACTCTACTGTGTTTCCTATGGGGTCCAACAGTGAGCTTGCTCAGAACAAAAGAACTGTGCTTCCTACACACACGGGCCATATCTAGTTCAATTCTGCTTATGAAACTGACAAAAACAATAGATCCTCTTCCGTCCAATACACTGTACATGCTGGGTACAGACGCCAGTGCTATTTGCACAGTGTATGGCAATGGGAACGCAATAGTGACTCTTCTTTCCAGAAAACAACTCTTGCTCTTAGGAACGGAAACTGCATGTGATTCAAATCCATTTAGGACCGCGAAACAAACGCTAGCTCGCCTTACAAAAAACACACTCTGCTTTTGAGGAAAGAGCACTCTTCTACTCTACTGTGTTTCCTATAGGGCCAGAACAGTGAGATTGCTGAGGACAAAAAACTGAGCTTCCTACACACATTGGCCATATCTAGTTCAACTCTGCTTAGGAAACTGACCAGAACAGTAGCTCCTCTTCAGTCCAATACACTGTACTTGCTGGGAACAGAAGCGAGGGCTATTTGCATTGTGTATGGCAAAGGGAGCGCAATAGTGACTCTTCTAACCAGAAAACAACTCTTGCTCGTAAGACCAGAAACTGCAAGTGTATTTCAACTCCATTTAGGACTGGGAAACAAATGCTAGCTCGCCTTACAAGAAACACTCTCTGCTTTTGAGAAAAGAGCACTCTTCTACTCTACTGTGTTTCCTATGGGATCCAAACAGTGAGCTTGCTCAGAACAAAAGAACTGTGCTTCCTACACACACGGGCCATATCTAGTTCAATTCTGCTTAGGAAACTGACAAGAACAGTAGATCCTCTTCCGTCCAATACACTGTACATGCTGGGTACAGAGGCCAGGGCTATTTGCACTGCGTAATGCAATGGGAGCACAATAGTGACTCTTCTTACCAGAAAACAACTCTTGCTCGTAGGACCAGAAACAGCATGTGATTCAACTCCATTTAGGACTGGGAAACAAACGCTAGCTTGCCTTACAAGAAACACACTCTGCTTTTGAGAAAAGAGCACTCTTCTACTCTACTGTGTTTCCTGTGGGTTCCAAACAGTGAGCTTGCTCAGAACAAAAGAACTGTGCTTCCTACACACACGGGCCATATCTAGTTCAATTCTGCTTAGGAAACTGACAAGAACAGTAGCTCCTCTTCAGTCCAATACACTGTGCTTGCTGGGAACAGACACGAGTGCTAATTGCACTGTGTATGGCAATGGGAGCGCAATAGTGACTTTCCTTACCAGAAAACAACTCTTGCTCATAGGAACGGAAACTGCATGTGATTCAACTCCATTTAGGAGTGCGAAACAAACGCTAGCTCGCCTTACAAAAAACACACTCTGCTTTTGAGAATAGGGCACACATCTACTCTACAGTTTTTCCTATGGGGTCCAAACAGTGTGCTTGCTCAGAACAAAAGAACTGTGCTTCCTACACACACGGGTCATATCTAGTTCAACTCTGTGTGGAAACTGACAAAAACCGTATCTCCTCTTCAGTCAAATACACTGTACTTGCTGGGAACAGACGCGAGGGCTATTTGCACTGTGTATGACAATGGGAGCACAATAGTGACTCCTCTTACCAGAAAACAACTCTTGCTCTTAGGACCAGAAACTGCATTTGAGTCAATCCACTTAGGACTGGGAAACAAATGCTAGCTCGCTTTACAAGAAACACGCTCTCCTTTTGAGAATAGGGCACACATCTTCTCTACTTTTTTTCCTATGGGGTCCAAACAGTGAGCTTGCTCAAAACAAAAGAATTGTGCTTCCTACACACACGGGTCATATCTAGTTCAACTCTGCTTAGGAAACTGACAAGAACAGTAGCTCCTCTTCAGTCCAATACACTGTACTTGCTGGGAACAGACGCCAGTGCTATTTGCACTGTGTACGGCAATGGGAGCGCAACATTGACTTTCCTTACCAGAAAACAACTCTTGCTCGTAGGACCAAAAACTGCATGTGATTCAACTCCATTTAGGACTGGGAAACAAACGCTAGCTCGCCTTACAAGAAACACACACTGCTTTTGAGAAAAGAGCACTCTTCTACTCTACTGTGTTTTCTATGTGGTCCGAACATTGAGCTTGCTGAGAACAAAAGAACTGTGCTTCCTACACACACTGGCCATATCTATTTCAACTGTGCTTAGGAAACTGACAAGAACAGTAGCTCCTCTTCAGACCAATACACTGTACTTGCTGGAAACCGACGCGAGTGCTATTTGTACTGTTTATGGCAATGGGAGCGCAATAGTGACTCTTCTTACCAGAAAACAACTCTTGCTCTTAGTACCAGAAACTGCATTTGTTTCAATCCACTTAGGACTGGGAAACAAACGCTAGCTCGCCTTACAAGAAACACACTCTGCTTTTGAGAAAAGAGCACTCTTCTACTCTACTGTGTTTCCAATAGGGCCAGAACAGTGACCTTGCTCAGAACAAAAGAACTGTGCTTCCTACACACACGGGCCATATCTAGTTCAACTCTGCTTAGGAAACTGACAAGAACAGTAGCTCCTCTTCAGTCCAATACACTGTACTTGCTGGGAACAGACGCGAGGGCTATTTGCACTGTGTATGGCAAAGGGAGGGCAATAGTGACTCTTCTTACCAGAAAACAACTCTTGCTCGAAGGACCAGAACCTGGATGTGATTCAACTCCATTTAGGATTGGGAAACAAACGCTAGCTCGCCTTACAAGAAACACACTCTGCTTTTGAGAAAAGAGCACTCTTCTACTCTACTGTGTTACCTATGGGATCCAAACAGTGAGCTTGCTCAGAACAAAAGAACTGTGCTTCCTACACACACGGGCCATATCTAGTTCAAATTTGCTTAGGAAGCTGACAACAACAGTAGCTCCTCTTCAGTCCAATACACTGTACTTGCTGGGAACAGACGCGAGTGCTATTTGCACTGTGTTTGGCAATGGGAGCGGAATTGTGACTTTATTTACCAGAAAACAACTCTTGCTCATAGGAACGGAAACTGCATGTGATTCAACTCCATTTAGGACTGGGAAACAAACTCTAGCTGGCCTTACAAGAAACACACTCTGCTTTGGAGGAAAGAGCACTCTTCTAATCTACTGTGTTTCCTATAGGGCCAGAACATTGAGCTTGCTGAGTACAAAAGAACTGTGCTTCCTACACACATGGGCCATATCTAGTTCAACTCTGCTTAGCAACCTGACAAGAACAGTAGATCCTCTTTAGTCCAATACACTTTACATGCTGGGAACAGAGGCCAGTGCTATTTGCACTGAGTATACAATGGGAGCGCAATAGTGACTCTTATTACCAGAAAACAACTCTTGCTCGTAGGACCAGAAACTGCATGTGATTCAACTCCATTTAGGACTGGGAAACAAACGCTAGCTCGCCTTACAAGAAACACACTCTGCTTTTGAGAAAAATGCACTCTTCTACTCTACTGTGTTTCCTATGGGGTTCGAAATGTGAGCTTGCTCAGAACAAAAGAACTGTGCTTCCTACACACACGGGCGATATCTAGTTCAACTCTGCTTAGGAAACTGAAAAGAACAGAACATCCTCTTCAGTCCAATACGCTGTACATGCTGGGTACAGACGCCAGTACTATTTGCACTGTGTATGGCAATGGGAGCGCAATAGTGACTCTTCTTACCAGAAAACAACTCTTGCTCGTAGGACCAGAAACTGCATGTGATTCAACTCCATTTAGGACTGGGAAAGAAATGCTAGCTCGCCTTACAAGAAACACACTCTGCTTTTGAGAAAAGAGCACTCTTCTACTCTACTGTGTTTCCTATGGGATCCAAACAGTGAGCTTGCTCAGAACAAAAGAACTGTGCTTCCTACACACACGGGCCATATTTAGTTCAAATTTGCTTAGGAAACTGACAAGAACAGTAGCACCTCTTCAGTCCAATACACTCTACTTGCTGGGAACAGACGCGAGGGCTATTTGCACTGTGTTTGGCAATGGGAGCGCAATAGTGACTTTCCTTACCAGAAAACAACTCTTGCTCATAGGAACAGAAACTGCATGTGATTCAACTCCATTTAGGACTGGGAAACAAACTCTAGCTGGCCTTACAAGAAACACACTCTGCTTTGGAGGAAAGAGCACTCTTCTAATCTACTGTGTTTCCTATAGGGCCAGAACATTGAGCATGCTGAGTACAAAAGAACTGTCCTTCCTACACACATGGGCCATATCTAGTTCAACTCTGCTTCGGAACCTGACAAGAACAGTAGATCCTCTTTAGTCCAGTACACTGTACATGCTGGGAACAGAGGCCAGTGCTATTTGCCCTGAGTATGACAATGGGAGCGCAATAGTGACTCTTCTTTCCGGAAAACAACTCTTGCTCGTAGGACCAGAAACTGCATGTGATTCAACTCCATTTAGGACTGGCAAACAAACGCTAGCTCGCCTTACAAGAAACACACTCTGCTTTTGAGAAAAGAGCACTCTTCTACTCTACTGTGTTTCCTATGGGGTCCAAACAGTGAGCTTGCTCAGAACAAAAGAACTGTGCTTCCTACACACACGGGCCATATCTAGTTCAATTCTGCTTAGGAAACTGACAAGAACAGTAGATCCTCTTCCGTCCAATACACTGTACATGCTGGGTACAGAGGCCAGGGCTATTTGCACTGCGTAATGCAATGGGAGCACAATAGTGACTCCTCTTACCAGAAAACAACTCTTGCTCGTAGGAACGGAAACTGCATGTGATTCAACTCCATTTAGGACTGCGAAACAAACGCTAGCTCGCCTTACAAAAAACACACTCTGCTTTTGAGAATAGGGCACACATCTACTCTACAGTTTTTCCTATGGGGTCCAAACAGTGTGCTTGCTCAGAACAAAAGAACTGTGCTTCCTACACACACGGGTCATATCTAGTTCAACTCTGTGTGGAAACTGACAAAAACAGTATCTCCTCTTCAGTCAAATACACTGTACTTGCTGGGAACAGACGCGAGGGCTATTTGCACTGTGTATGACAAAGGGAGCACAATAGTGACTCCTCTTACCAGAAAACAACTCTTGCTCTTAGGACCAGAAACTGCATTTGAATCAATCCACTTAGGACTGGGAAACAAACGCTAGCTTGCTTTACAAGAAACACGCTCTGCTTTTGAGAATAGGGCACACATCTTCTCTACTATGTTTCCGATGGGGTCCAAACAGTGAGCTTGCTCAAAACAAAAGAATTGTGCTTCCTACACACACGGGTCATATCTAGTTCAACTCTGCTTAGGAAACTGACAAGAACAGTAGCTCCTCTTCAGTCCAATACACTGTACTTGCTGGGAACAGACGCGAGTGCTATTTGCACTGTGTACGGCAATGGGAGCGCAACATTGACTTTCCTTACCAGAAAACAACTCTTGCTCTTAGGACCAAAAACTGCATGTGATTCAACTCCATTTAGGACTGGGAAACAAACGCTAGCTCGAGTTACAAGAAACACACTCTGCTTTTGAGAAAAGAGCACTCTTCTACTCTACTGTGTTTTCTATGTGGTCCGAACAGTGAGCTTGCTGAGAACAAAAGAACTGTGCTTCCTACACACATGGGCCATATCTATTTCAACTGTGCTTAGGATACTGACAAGAACAGAAGCTCCTCTTCAGACCAATACACTGTACTTGCTGGAAACCGACGCGAGTGCTATTTGTACTGTGTATGGCAATGGGATCGCAATAGTGACTCTTCTTAACAGAAAACAACTCTTGCTCTTAGTACCAGAAACTGCATTTGTTTCAATCCACTTAGGACTGGGAAACAAACGCTAGCTCGCCTTACAAGAAACACACTCTGCTTTTGAGAAAAGAGCACTCTTCTACTCTACTGTGTTTCCAATAGGGCCAGAACAGTGACCTTGCTCAGAACAAAAGAACTGTGCTTCCTACACACATGGGCCATATCTAGTTCAACTCTGCTTAGGAAACTGACCAAAACAGTAGCTCCTCTTCAGTCCAATACACTGTACTTGCTGGGAACAGACGCGAGGGCTATTTGCACTGTGTATGGCAATGGGAGCGCAATATTGACTTTCCTTACCAGAAAAAAACTCTTGCTCGTATGACCAAAAACTGCATGTGATTCAACTCCATTTAGGACTGGGAAACAAACGCTAGCTCGCCTTACAAAAAACACACTCTGCTTTTGAGGAAAGAGCACTCTTCTACTCTACTGTGTTTCCTATAGGGCCAGAACAGTGAGCTTGCTGAGTACAAAAGAACTGTGCTTCCTACACACATGGGCCATATCTAGTTCAACTCTGCTTAGGAATCTGACAAGAACAGTAGCTCCTCTTCAGTCCAATACACTGTACTTGCTGGGAACAGACGCGAGGGCTATTTGCACTGTGTGTGGCAATGGGAGCGCAATTGTGACTTTATTTACCAGAAAACAACTCTTGCTCATAGGAACAGAAACTGCATGTGATTCAACTCCATTTAGGACTGGGAAACAAACTCTAGCTGGCCTTACAAAAAACACACTCTGCTTTGGAGGAAAGAGCACTCTTCTAATCTACTGTGTTTCCTATAGGGCCAGAACATTGAGCTTGCTGAGTACAAAAGAACTGTGCTTCCTACACACATGGGCCATATCTAGTTCAACTCTGCTTAGCAACCTGACAAGAACAGTAGATCCTCTCTAGTCCAATACACTTTACATGCTGGGAACAGAGGCCAGTGCTATTTGCCCTGAGTATGACAATGGGAGCGCAATAGTGACTCTTATTACCAGTAAAAACTCTTGCTCGTAGGACCAGAAACTGCATGTGATTCAACTCCATTTAGGACTGGGAAACAAACACTAGCTCGCCTTACAAGAAACACACTCTGCTTTTGAGAAAAATGCACTCTTCTACTCTACTGTGTTTCCTATGGGGTTCGAAATGTGAGCTTGCTCAGAAAAAAAGAACTGTGCTTCCTACACACACGGGCCATATCTAGTTCAACTCTGCTTAGGAAACTGAAAAGAACAGAACATCCTCTTCAGTCCAATACGCTGTACATGCTGGCTACAGACGCCAGTGCTATTTGCACTGTGTATGGCAATGGGAGCGCAATAGTGACTCTTCTTACCAGAAAACAACTCTTGCTCGTAGGACAAGAAACTGCATGTGATTCAACTCCATTTAGGACTGGGAAACAAACGCTAGCTCGCCTTACAAGAAACAAACTCTGCTTTTGAGAAAAGAGCACTCTTCTACTCTACTGTGTTTCCTATGGGGTCCAAACAGTGAGCTTGCTCAGAACAAAAGAACTGTGCTTCCTACACACACGGGCCATATCTAGTCCAATTCTGCTTAGGAAACTGACAAGAACAGTAGCTTCTCTTCAGTCCAATACACTGTACTTGCTGGGAACAGACGCGAGGGCTATTTGCACTGTGTATGGCAAAGGGAGCGCAATAGTGACTCTTCTTACCAGAAAACAACTCTTGCTCGTAGGAGCAGAACCTGGATGTGATTCAACTCCATTTAGGATTGGGAAACAAACGCTGGCTTGCTTTACAAGAAACACACTCTGCTTCTGAGAAAAGAGCACTCTTCTACTCTACTGTGTTTCCTATGGGATCCAAACAGTGAGCTTGCTCAGAACAAAAGAACTGTGCTTCCTACACACACGGGCCATATTTAGTTCAAATTTGCTTAGGAAACTGACAAGAACAGTAGCACCTCTTCAGTCCAATACACTCTACTTGCTGGGAACAGACGCGAGGGCTATTTGCACTGTGTTTGGCAATGGGAGTGCAATAGTGACTTTCCTTACCAGAAAACAACTCTTGCTCATAGGAACAGAAACTGCATGTGATTCAACTCCATTTAGGACTGGGAAACAAACTCTAGCTGGCCTTACAAGAAACACACTCTGCTTTGGAGGAAAGAGCACTCTTCTAATCTACTGTGTTTCCTATAGGGCCAGAACATTGAGCTTGCTGAGTACAAAAGAACTGTCCTTCCTACACACATGGGCCATATCTAGTTCAACTCTGCTTCGGAACCTGACAAGAACAGTAGATCCTCTTTAGTCCAGTACACTGTACATGCTGGGAACAGAGGCCAGTGCTATTTGCCCTGAGTATGACAATGGGAGCGCAATAGTGACTCTTCTTTCGGGAAAACAACTCTTGCTCGTAGGACCAGAAACTGCATGTGATTCAACTCCATTTAGGACTGGAAAACAAACTCTAGCTCGCCTTACAAGAAACACACTCTGCTTTTGAGAAAAGAGCACTCTTCTACTCTACTGTGTTTCCTATAGGGCCAGAACAGTGAGCTTGCTCAGAACAAAACAACTGTGCTTCCTACACACACGGGCCATATCTAGTTCAATTCTGCTTAGGAAACTGACAAGAACAGTAGATCCTCTTCTGTCCAATACACTGTACATGCTGGGTACAGAGGCCAGGGCTATTTGCACTGCATAATGCTATGGGAGCACAATAGTGACTCTTCTTACCAGAAAACAACTCTTGCTCGTAGGACCAGAAACTGCATGTGATTCAACTCCATTTAGGACTGGGAAACAAACGCTAGCTCGCCTTACAAGAAACACACTCTGCTTTTGAGAAAAGAGCACTCTTCTACTCTACTGTGTTTCCTATGGGGTCCAAACAGTGAGCTTGCTCAGAACAAAAGAACTGTGCTTCCTACACACACGGGCCATATCTAGTTCAATTCTGCTTAGGAAACTGACAAGAACAGTAGCTCCTCTTCGGTCCAATACATTGTGCTTGCTGGGAACAGACGCGAGTGCTAATTGCACTGTGTATGGCAATGGGAGCGCAATAGTGACTTTTCTTACCAGAAAACAACTCTTGCTCGTAGGAACGGAAACTGCATGTGATTCAACTCCATTTAGGACTGCGAAACAAACGCTAGCTCGCCTTAGAAAAAACACACTCTGCTTTTGAGAATAGGGCACACATCTACTCTACAGTTTTTCCTATGGGGTCCAAACAGTGTGCTTGCTCAGAAAAAAAGAACTGTGCTTCCTACACACACGGGTCATATCTAGTTCAACTCTGTGTGGAAACTGACAAAAACAGTATCACCTCTTCAGTCAAATACACTGTACTTGCTGGGAACAGACGCGAGGGCTATTTGCACTGTGTATGACAATGGGAGCACAATAGTGACTTCCTCTTACCAGAAAACAACTCTTCCTCTTAGGACCAGAAACTGCATTTGAATCAATCCACTTAGGACTGGGAAACAAACGCTAGCTCGCTTTACAAGAAACACGCTCTGCAATTGAGAATAGGGCACACATCTTCTCTACTGTGTTTCCGATGGGGTCCAAACAGTGAGCTTGCTCAAAACAAAAGAATTGTGCTTCCTACACACACGGGTCATATCTAGTTCAACTCTGCTAGGAAACTGACAAGAACAGTAGCTCCTCTTCAGTCCAATACACTGTACTTGCTGGGAACAGACGCGAGTGCTATTTGCACTGTGTACGGCAATGGGAGCGCAACATTGACTTTCCTTACCAGAAAACAACTCTTGCTCGTAGGACCAAAAACTGCATGTGATTCAACTCCATTTAGGACTGGGAAGCAAACGCTAGCTCGCCTTACAAAAACACACTCTGCTTTTGAGAAAAGAGCACTCTTCTACTCTACTGTGTTTTCTATGTGGTCCGAACAGTGTGCTTGCTGAGAACAAATGAACTGTGCTTCCTACACACACGGGCCATATCTATTTCAACTGTGCTTAGGAAACTGACAAGAACAGTAGCTCCTCTTCAGACCAATACACTCTACTTGCTGGAAACCGACGCGAGTGCTATTTGTACTGTGTATGGCAATGGGAGCGCAATAGTGACTCTTCTTACCAGAAAACAACTCTTGCTCTTAGTACCAGAAACTACATTTGTTTCAATCCACTTAGGACTGGGAAACAAATGCTAGCTTGCCTTACAAGAAACACACTCTGCTTTTGAGAACAGAGCACTCTTCTACTCTACTGTGTTTCCAATAGGGCCAGAACAGTGACCTTGCTCAGAACTAAAGAACTGTGCTTCCTACACACATGGGCCATATCTAGTTCAACTCTGCTTAGGAAACTGACAAGAACAGTAGCTCCTCTTCAGTCAGATACACTGTACTTGCTGGGAACAGACGCGAGGGCTATTTGCACTGTGTAGGGCAAAGGGAGCGCAATAGTGACTCTTCTTACCAGAAAACAACTCTTGCTCATAGGACAAGAACCTGGATGTGATTCAACTCCATTTAGGATTGGGAAACAAACGCTAGCTCGCCTTACAAGAAACACACTCTGCTTTTGAGAAAAGAGCACTCTTCTACTCTACTGTGTTACCTATGGGATCCAAACAGTGAGCTTGCTCAGAACAAAAGAACTGTGCTTCCTACACACACGGGCCATATCTAGTTCAAATTTGCTTAGGAAACTGACAAGAACAGTAGCTCCTCTTCAGTCCAATACACTGTACTTGCTGGGAACAGACACGAGTGCTATTTGCACTGTGTTTGGCAACGGGAGCGCAATTGTGACTTTATTTACCAGAAAACAACTCTTGCTCATAGGAACGGAAACTGCATGTGATTCAACTCCATTTAGGACTGCGAAACAAACGCTAGCTCGCCTTACAAAAAACACACTCTGCTTTTGAGGAAAGAGCACTCTTCTACTCTACTGTGTTTCCTATAGGGCCAGAACAGTGAGCTTGCTGAGTACAAAAGAACTGTGCTTCCTACACACATGGGCCATATCTAGTTCAACTCTGCTTAGGAACCTGACAAGAACAGTAGATCCTCTTTAGTCCAATACACTGTACATGCTGGGAACAGAGGCCAGTGCTATTTGCCCTGAGTATGACAATGGGAGCGCAATAGTGACTTTCCTTACCAGAAAAAACTCTTTATATATATATATATATATATATATATATATATATATATATATATATATATATATATATATATATATATATATATATATATTTTTGGTTTTTTGAGACAGGGTTTCTCTGTGTAGCTTTGCGTCTTTTCCTGCAACTCACTTGGTAGCCCAGGCTGGCCTCGAACTCACAGAGATCCGCCTGGCTCTGCCTCCCGAGTGCTGGGATTAAAGGCGTGCGCCACCACCGCCCGGCCAAAAAAACTCTTGCTCGTAGGACCAGAAACTGCATGTGATTCAACTCCATTTAGGACTGGGAAACAAACTCTAGCTCGCCTTACAAGAAACACACTCTGCTTTTGAGAAAAGAGCACTCTTCTACTCTACTGTGTTTCCTATAGGGCCAGAACAGTGAGCTTGCTAAGAACAAAAGAACTGTGCTTCCTACACACACGGGCCATATCAAGTTCAATTCTTCTTAGGAAACTGACAAGAACAGTAGATCCTATTCAGTCCAATACACTGTACATGCTGTGTACAGACGCCAGTGCTATTTGCACTGTGTATGGCAATGGGAGCGCAATAGTGACTCTTCTTACCAGAAAACATCCCTTGCTCGTAGGACCAGAAACTGCATGTGATTCAACTCCATGTAGGACTGGGAAACAAACGCTAGCTCGTCATACAAGAAACACACTCTGCTTTTGAGAAAAGAGCACTCTTCTACTCTACTGTGTTTCCTATGGGGTCCAACAGTGAGCTTGCTCAGAACAAAAGAACTGTGCTTCCTACACACACGGGCCATATCTAGTTCAATTCTACTTAGGAAACTGACAAGAACAGTAGATCCTCTTCAGTCCAATACACTGTACATGCTGGGTACAGACGCCAGTGCTATTTCACTGTGTATGGCAAAGGGAGCACAATAGTCACTCTTTTTACCAGAAAACAAATCTTGCTCGTAGGACCAGAATCTGCATGTGATTCAACTCCATTTAGGACTGGGAAACAAACGCTAGCTCACCATACAAGAAACACACTCTGCTTTTGAGAAAAGAGCACACTTCTACTCTACTGTGTTTCCTATGGGGTCCAAACAGTGAGCTTGCTCAGAACAATAGAACTGTGCTTCCTACACACACGGGCCATATCTAGTTCAATTATGCTTAGGAAACTGACAAGAACAGTAGCTTCTCTTCAGTCCAATACACTGTACTTGCTGGAAACAGACGGGAGTGCTAATTGCACTGTGTATGGAAATGGGAGCGCAATAGTGACTTTCCTTACCAGAAAATAACTCTTGCTCTTAGGACCAGAAACTGCATGGGATTCAACTCCATTTAGGACTGCGAAACAAACGCTAGCTCGCCTTACAAGAAACACACTCTGCTTTTGAGAAAAATGCACTCTTCTACTCTACTGTGTTTCCTATGGGGTTCGAAATGTGAGCTTGCTCAGAACAAAAGAACTGTGCTTCCTACACACACGGGCCATATCTAGTTCAACTCTGCTTAGGAAACTGACAAGAACAGTAGCTCCTCTTCAGTCCAATACACTGTACTTGCTGGGAACAGACGCGAGGGCTATTTGCACTGTGTATGGCAAAGGGAGGGCAATAGTGACTCTTCTTACCAGAAAACAACTCTTGCTCGTAGGACCAGAACCTGGATGTGATTCAACTCCATTTAGGATTGGGAAACAAACGCTAGCTCGCCTTACAAGAAACACACTCTGCTTTTGAGAAAAGAGCACTCTTCTACTCTACTGTGTTACCTATGGGATCCAAACAGTGAGCTTGCTCAGAACAAAAGAACTGTGCTTCCTACACACACGGGCCATATCTAGTTCAAATTTGCTTAGGAAGCTGACAACAACAGTAGCTCCTCTTCAGTCCAATACACTGTACTTGCTGGGAACAGACGCGAGTGCTATTTGCACTGTGTTTGGCAATGGGAGAGGAATTGTGACTTTATTTACCAGAAAACAACTCTTGCTCATAGGAACGGAAACTGCATGTGATTCAACTCCATTTAGGACTGGGAAACAAACTCTAGCTGGCCTTACAAGAAACACACTCTGCTTTGGAGGAAAGAGCACTCTTCTACTCTACTGTGTTTCCTATGGGGTCCAAACAGTGAGCTTGCTCAGAACAAAAGAACTGTGCTTCCTACTCACACGGGCCATATCTAGTTCAATTCTGCTTAGGAAACTGACAAGAACAGTAGCTTCTCTTCAGTCCAATACACTGTACTTGCTGGGAACAGACGCGAGGGCTATTTGCACTGTGTATGGCAAAGGGAGCGCAATAGTGACTCTTCTTACCAGAAAACAACTCTTGCTCGTAGGAGCAGAACCTGGATGTGATTCAACTCCATTTAGGATTGGGAAACAAACGCTGGCTTGCCTTACAAGAAACACACTCTGCTTCTGAGAAAAGAGCACTCTTCTACTCTACTGTGTTTCCTATGGGATCCAAACAGTGAGCTTGCTCAGAACAAAAGAACTGTGCTTCCTACACACACGGGCCATATCTAGTTTAATTCTGCTTAGGAAACTGACAAGAACAGTAGATCCTCTTCGTCCAATACACTGTACATGCTGGGTACAGAGGCCAGGGCTATTTGCACTGCGTAATGCAATGGGAGCACAATAGTGACTCCTCTTACCAGAAAACAACTCTTGCTCGTAGGAACGGAAACTGCATGTGATTCAACTCCATTTAGGACTGGGAAACAAACGCTAGCTCGCCTTACAAAAAACACACTCTGCTTTTGAGAATAGGGCACACATCTACTCTACAGTTTTTCCTATGGGGTCCAAACAGTGTGCTTGCTCAGAACAAAAGAACTGTGCTTCCTACACACACGGGTCATATCTAGTTCAACTCTGTGTGGAAACTGACAAAAACAGTATCTCCTCTTCAGTCAAATACACTGTACTTGCTGGGAACAGACGCGAGGGCTATTTGCACTGTGTATGACAATGGGAGCACAATAGTGACTCCTCTTACCAGAAAACAACTCTTGCTCTTAGGACCAGAAACTGCATTTGAATCAATCCACTTAGGACTGGGAAACAAACGCTAGCTCGCTTTACAAGAAACACGCTCTGCTTTGAGAATAGGGCACACATCTTCTCTACTATGTTTCCGATGGGGTCCAAACAGTGAGCTTGCTCAAAACAAAAGAATTGTGCTTCCTACACACACGGGTCATATCTAGTTCAACTCTGCTTAGGAAACTGACAAGAACAGTAGCTCCTCTTCAGTCCAATACACTGTACTTGCTGGGAACAGACGCGAGTGCTATTTGCACTGTGTACGGCAATGGGAGCGCAACATTGACTTTCCTTACCAGAAAACAACTCTTGCTCTTAGGACCAAAAACTGCATGTGATTCAACTCCATTTAGGACTGGGAAACAAACGCTAGCTCGAGTTACAAGAAACACACTCTGCTTTTGAGAAAAGAGCACTCTTCTACTCTACTGTGTTTTCTATGTGGTCCGAACAGTGAGCTTGCTGAGAACAAAAGAACTGTGCTTCCTACACACATGGGCCATATCTATTTCAACTGTGCTTAGGATACTGACAAGAACAGAAGCTCCTCTTCAGACCAATACACTGTACTTGCTGGAAACCGACGCGAGTGCTATTTGTACTGTGTATGGCAATGGGAGCGCAATAGTGACTCTTCTTAACAGAAAACAACTCTTGCTCTTAGTACCAGAAACTGCATTTGTTTCAATCCACTTAGGACTGGGAAACAAACGCTAGCTCGCCTTACAAGAAACACACTCTGCTTTTGAGAAAAGAGCACTCTTCTACTCTACTGTGTTTCCAATAGGGCCAGAACAGTGACCTTGCTCAGAACAAAAGAACTGTGCTTCCTACACACATGGGCCATATCTAGTTCAACTCTGCTTAGGAAACTGACCAGAACAGTAGCTCCTCTTCAGTCCAATACACTGTACTTGCTGGGAACAGACGCGAGGGCTATTTGCACTGTGTATGGCAATGGGAGCGCAATATTGACTCTCCTTACCAGAAAACAACTCTTGCTCGTATGACCAAAAACTGCATATGATTCAACTCCATTTAGGACTGGGAAACAAACGCTAGCTCGCCTTACAAAAAACACACTCTGCTTTTGAGGAAAGAGCACTCTTCTACTCTACTGTGTTTCCTATAGGGCCAGAACAGTGAGCTTGCTGAGTACAAAAGAACTGTGCTTCCTACACACATGGGCCATATCTAGTTCAACTCTGCTTAGGAAACTGACAAGAACAGTAGCTCCTCTTCAGTCCAATACACTGTACTTGCTGGGAACAGACGCGAGGGCTATTTGCACTGTGTATGGCAAAGGGAGCGCAATAGTGACTCTTCTTACCAGAAAACAACTCTTGCTCGTAGGACCAGAACCTGGATGTGATTCAACTCCATTTAGGATTGGGAAACAAACGCTAGCTCGCCTTACAAGAAACACACTCTGCTTTTGAGAAAAGAGCACTCTTCTACTCTACTGTGTTACCTATGGGATCCAAACAGTGAGCTTGCTCAGAACAAAAGAACTGTGCTTCCTACACACACGGGCGATATCTAGTTCAACTCTGCTTAGGAAACTGAAAAGAACAGAACATCCTCTTCAGTCCAATACGCTGTACATGCTGGGTACAGACGCCAGTGCTATTTGCACTGTGTATGGCAATGAGAGCGCAATAGTGACTCTTCTTACCAGAAAACAACTCTTGCTCGTAGGACCAGAAACTGCATGTGATTCAACTCCATTTAGGACTGGGAAACAAACGCTAGCTCGCCTTACAAGAAACACACTCTGCTTTTGAGAAAAGAGCACTCTTCTACTCTACTGTGTTTCCTATGGGGTCCAAACAGTGAGCTTGCTCAGAACAAAAGAACTGTGCTTCCTACACACACGGGCCATATCTAGTTCAATTCTGCTTAGGAAACTGACAAGAACAGTAGCTTCTCTTCAGTCCAATTCACTGTACTTGCTGGAACAGACGCGAGGGCTATTTGCACTGTGTATGGCAAAGGGAGCGCAATAGTGACTCTTCTTACCAGAAAACAACTCTTGCTCGTAGGAGCAGAACCTGGATGTGAATCAACTCCATTTAGGATTGGGAAACAAACGCTGTCTTGCCTTACAAGAAACACACTCTGCTTCTGAGAAAAGAGCACTCTTCTACTCTACTGTGTTTCCTAAGGGATCCAAACAGTGAGCTTGCTCAGAACAAAAGAACTGTGCTTCCTACAAACACGGGCCATATCTAGTTCAATTCTGCTTAGGAAACTGACAAGAACAGTAGATCCTCTTCCGTCCAATACACTGTACATGCTGGGTACAGAGGCCAGGGCTATTTGCACTGCGTAATGCAATGGGAGCACAATAGTGACTCCTCTTACCAGAAAACAACTCTTGCTCGTAGGAACGGAAACTGCATGTGATTCAACTCCATTTAGGACTGCGAAACAAACGCTAGCTCGCCTTACAAAAAACACACCCTGCTTTTGAGAATAGGGCACACATCTACTCTACAGTTTTTCCTATGGGGTCCAAACAGTGTGCTTGCTCAGAACAAAAGAACTGTGCTTCCTACACACACGGGTCATATCTAGTTCAACTCTGTGTGGAAACTGACAAAAACAGTATCTCCTCTTCAGTCAAATACACTGTACTTGCTGGGAACAGACGCGAGGGCTATTTGCACTGTGTATGACAAAGGGAGCACAATAGTGACTCCTCTTACCAGAAAACAACTCTTGCTCTTAGGACCAGAAACTGCATTTGAATCAATCCACTTAGGACTGGGAAACAAACGGTAGCTTGCTTTACAAGAAACACGCTCTGCTTTTGAGAATAGGGCACACATCTTCTCTACTATGTTTCCGATGGGGTCCAAACAGTGAGCTTGCTCAAAACAAAAGAATTGTGCTTCCTACACACACGGGTCATATCTAGTTCAACTCTGCTTAGGAAACTGACAAGAACAGTAGCTCCTCTTCAGTCCAATACACTGTACTTGCTGGGAACAGACGCGAGTGCTATTTGCACTGTGTACGGCAATGGGAGCGCAACATTGACTTTCCTTACCAGAAAACAACTCTTGCTCTTAGGACCAAAAACTGCATGTGATTCAACTCCATTTAGGACTGGGAAACAAACGCTAGCTCGAGTTACAAGAAACACACTCTGCTTTTGAGAAAAGAGCACTCTTCTACTCTACTGTGTTTTCTATGTGGTCCGAACAGTGAGCTTGCTGAGAACAAAAGAACTGTGCTTCCTACACACATGGGCCATATCTATTTCAACTGTGCTTAGGATACTGACAAGAACAGAAGCTCCTCTTCAGACCAATACACTGTACTTGCTGGAAACCGACGCGAGTGCTATTTGTACTGTGTATGGCAATGGGAGCGCAATAGTGACTCTTCTTAACAGAAAACAACTCTTGCTCTTAGTACCAGAAACTGCATTTGTTTCAATCCACTTAGGACTGGGAAACAAACGCTAGCTCGCCTTACAAGAAACACACTCTGCTTTTGAGAAAAGAGCACTCTTCTACTCTACTGTGTTTCCAATAGGGCCAGAACAGTGACCTTGCTCAGAACAAAAGAACTGTGCTTCCTACACACATGGGCCATATCTAGTTCAACTCTGCTTAGGAAACTGACCAAAACAGTAGCTCCTCTTCAGTCCAATACACTGTACTTGCTGGGAACAGACACGAGGGCTATTTGCACTGTGTATGGCAATGGGAGCGCAATATTGACTTTCCTTACCAGAAAACAACTCTTGCTCGTATGACCAAAAACTGCATGTGATTCAACTCCATTTAGGACTGGGAAACAAACGCTAGCTCGCCTTACAAAAAACACACTCTGCTTTTGAGGAAAGAGCACTCTTCTAATCTACTGTGTTTCCTATAGGGCCAGAACAGTGAGCTTGCTGAGTACAAAAGAACTGTGCTTCCTACACACATGGGCCATATCTAGTTCAACTCTGCTTAGGAAACTGACAAGAACAGTAGCTCCTCTTCAGTCCAATACACTGTACTTGCTGGGAACAGACGCGAGTGCTATTTGCACTGTGTTTGGCAATGGGAGCGCAATTGTGACTTTATTTACCAGAAAACAACTCTTGCTCATAGGAACAGAAACTACATGTGATTCAACTCCATTTAGGACTGGGAAACAAACTCTAGCTGGCCTTACAAGAAACACACTCTGCTTTGGAGGAAAGAGCACTCTTCTAATCTACTGTGTTTCCTATAGGGCCAGAACATTGAGCTTGCTGAGTACAAAAGAACTGTGCTTCCTACACACATGGGCCATATCTAGTTCAACTCTGCTTAGCAACCTGACAAGAACAGTAGATCCTCTCTAGTCCAATACACTTTACATGCTGGGAACAGAGGCCAGTGCTATTTGCCCTGAGTATGACAATGGGAGCGCAATAGTGACTCTTATTACCAGTAAAAACTCTTGCTCGTAGGACCAGAAACTGCATGTGATTCAACTCCATTTAGGACTGGGAAACAAACACTAGCTCGCCTTACAAGAAACACACTCTGCTTTTGAGAAAAATGCACTCTTCTACTCTACTTTGTTTCCTATGGGGTTCGAAATGTGAGCTTGCTCAGAACAAAAGAACTGTGCTTCCTACACACACGGGCCATATCTAGTTCAACTCTGCTTAGGAAACTGAAAAGAACAGAACATCCTCTTCAGTCCAATACGGTGTACATGCTGGCTACAGACGCCAGTGCTATTTGCACTGTGTATGGCAATGGGAGCGCAATAGTGACTCTTCTTACCAGAAAACAACTCTTGCTCGTAGGACAAGAAACTGCATGTGATTCAACTCCATTTAGGACTGGGAAACAAACGCTAGCTCGCCTTACAAGAAATAAACTCTGCTTTTGAGAAAAGAGCACTCTTCTACTCTACTGTGTTTCCTATGGGGTCCAAACAGTGAGCTTGCTCAGAACAAAAGAACTGTGCTTCCTACACACACGGGCCATATCTAGTCCAATTCTGCTTAGGAAACTGACAAGAACAGTAGCTTCTCTTCAGTCCAATACACTGTACTTGCTGGGAACAGACGCGAGGGCTATTTGCACTGTGTATGGCAAAGGGAGCGCAATAGTGACTCTTCTTACCAGAAAACAACTCTTGCTTGTAGGAGCAGAACCTGGATGTGATTCAACTCCATTTAGGATTGGGAAACAAACGCTGGCTTGCCTTACAAGAAACACACTCTGCTTCTGAGAAAAGAGCACTCTTCTACTCTACTGTGTTTCCTATGGGATCCAAACAGTGAGCTTGCTCAGAACAAAAGAACTGTGCTTCCTACACACACGGGCCATATTTAGTTCAAATTTGCTTAGGAAACTGACAAGAACAGTAGCACCTCTTCAGTCCAATACACTCTACTTGCTGGGAACAGACGCGAGGGCTATTTGCACTGTGTTTGGCAATGGGAGCGCAATAGTGACTTTCCTTACCAGAAAACAACTCTTGCTCATAGGAACAGAAACTGCATGTGATTCAACTCCATTTAGGACTGGGAAACAAACTCTAGCTGGCCTTACAAGAAACACACTCTGCTTTGGAGGAAAGAGCACTCTTCTAATCTACTGTGTTTCCTATAGGGCCAGAACATTGAGCTTGCTGAGTACAAAAGAACTGTCCTTCCTACACACATGGGCCATATCTAGTTCAACTCTGCTTCGGAACCTGACAAGAACAGTAGATCCTCTTTAGTCCAGTACACTGTACATGCTGGGAACAGAGGCCAGTGCTATTTGCCCTGAGTATGACAATGGGAGCGCAATAGTGACTCTTCTTTCCGGAAAACAACTCTTGCTCGTAGGACCAGAAACTGCATGGGATTCAACTCCATTTAGGACTGGGAAACAAACTCCAGCTCGCCTTACAAGAAACACACTCTGCTTTTGAGAAAAGAGCACTCTTCTACTCTACTGTGTTTCCTATAGGGCCAGAACAGTGAGCTTGCTCAGAACAAAAGACCTGTGCTTCCTACACACACGGGCCATATCTAGTTCAATTCTGCTTAGGAAACTGACAAGAACAGTAGATCCTCTTCTGTCCAATACACTGTACATGCTGGGTACAGAGGCCAGGGCTATTTGCACTGCATAATGCTATGGGAGCACAATAGTGACTCTTCTTACCAGAAAACAACTCTTGCTCGTAGGACCAGAAACTGCATGTGATTCAACTCCATTTAGGACTGGGAAACAAACGCTAGCTCGCCTTACAAGAAACACACTCTGCTTTTGAGAAAAGAGCACTCTTCTACTCTACTGTGTTTCCTATGGGTTCCAAACAGTGAGCTTGCTCAGAACAAAAGAACTGTGCTTCCTACACACACGGGCCATATCTAGTTCAATTCTGCTTAGGAAACTGACAAGAACAGTAGCTCCTCTTCGGTCCAATACACTGTGCTTGCTGGGAACAGACGCGAGTGCTAATTGCACTGTGTATGGCAATGGGAGCGCAATAGTGACTTTCCTTACCAGAAAACAACTCTTGCTCGTAGGAACGGAAACTGCATGTGATTCAACTCCATTTAGGACTGCCAAACAAACGCTAGCTCGCCTTAGATAAAACACACTCTGCTTTTGAGAATAGGGCACACATCTACTCTACAGTTTTTCCTATGGGGTCCAAACAGTGTGCTTGCTCAGAAAAAAAGAACTGTGCTTCCTACACACACGGGTCATATCTAGTTCAACTCTGTGTGGAAACTGACAATAACAGTATCTCCTCTTCAGTCAAATACACTGTACTTGCTGGGAACAGACGCGAGGGCTATTTGCACTGTGTATGACAATGGGAGCACAATAGTGACTCCTCTTACCAGAAAACAACTCTTCCTCTTAGGACCAGAAACTGCATTTGAATCAATCCACTTAGGACTGGGAAACAAACGCTAGCTCGCTTTACAAGAAACACGCTCTGCTTTTGAGAATAGGGCACACAACTTCTCTACTGTGTTTCCGATGGGGTCCAAACAGTGAGCTTGCTCAAAACAAAAGAATTGTGCTTCCTACACACACGGGTCATATCTAGTTCAACTCTGCTTAGGAAACTGACAAGAACAGTAGCTCCTCTTCAGTCCAATACACTGTACTTGCTGGGAACAGACGCGAGTGCTATTTGCACTGTGTACGGCAATGGGAGCGCAACATTGACTTTCCTTACCAGAAAACAACTCTTGCTCGTAGGACCAAAAACTGCATGTGATTCAACTCCATTTAGGACTGGGAAACAAACGCTAGCTCGCCTTGCAAAAACACACTCTGCTTTTGAGAAAAGAGCACTCTTCTACTCTACTGTGTTTTCTATGTGGTCCGAACAGTGTGCTTGCTGAGAACAAATGAACTGTGCTTCCTACACACACGGGCCATATCTATTTCAACTGTGCTTAGGAAACTGACAAGAACAGTAGCTCCTCTTCAGACCAATACACTCTACTTGCTGGAAACCGACGCGAGTGCTATTTGTACTGTGTATGGCAATGGGAGCGCAATAGTGACTCTTCTTACCAGAAAACAACTCTTGCTCTTAGTACCAGAAACTACATTTGTTTCAATCCACTTAGGACTGGGAAACAAATGCTAGCTTGCCTTACAAGAAACACACTCTGCTTTTGAGAACAGAGCACTCTTCTACTCTACTGTGTTTCCAATAGGGCCAGAACAGTGACCTTGCTCAGAACTAAAGAACTGTGCTTCCTACACACATGGGCCATATCTAGTTCAACTCTGCTTAGGAAACTGACAAGAACAGTAGCTCCTCTTCAGTCAGATACACTGTACTTGCTGGGAACAGACGCGAGGGCTATTTGCACTGTGTAGGGCAAAGGGAGCGCAATAGTGACTCTTCTTACCAGAAAACAACTCTTGCTCATAGGACAAGAACCTGGATGTGATTCAACTCCATTTAGGATTGGGAAACAAACGCTAGCTCGCCTTACAAGAAACACACTCTGCTTTTGAGAAAAGAGCACTCTTCTACTCTACTGTGTTACCTATGGGATCCAAACAGTGAGCTTGCTCAGAACAAAAGAACTGTGCTTCCTACACACACGGGCCATATCTAGTTCAAATTTGCTTAGGAAACTGACAAGAACAGTAGCTCCTCTTCAGTCCAATACACTGTACTTGCTGGGAACAGACACGAGTGCTATTTGCACTGTGTTTGGCAACGGGAGCACAATTGTGACTTTATTTACCAGAAAACAACTCTTGCTCATAGGAACGGAAACTGCATGTGATTCAACTCCATTTAGGACTGGGAAACAAACTCTAGCTGGCCTTACAAGAAACACACTCTGCTTTGGAGGAAAGAGCACTCTTCTAATCTACTGTGTTTCCTATAGGGCCAGAACATTGAGCTTGCTGAGTACAAAAGAACTGTGCTTCCTACACACATGGGCCATATCTAGTTCAACTCTGCTTAGGAACCTGACAAAAACAGTAGATCCTCTTTAGTCCAATACACTGTACATGCTGGGAACAGAGGCCAGTGCTATTTGCCCTGAGTATGACAATGGGAGCGCAATAGTGACTCTTATTACCAGAAAATCTCTTGCTCGTAGGACCAGAAACTGCATGTAATTCAACTACATTTAGGACTGGGAAACAAATGCTAGCTCGCCTTACAAGAAACACACTCTGCTTTTGAGAAAAGAGCACTCTTCTACTCTACTGTGTTTCCTATTGGTTTTGAAATGTGAGCTTGCTCAGAACAAAAGAACTGTGCTTCCTACACACACGGGCCATATCTAGTTCAACACTGCTTAGGAAACTGAAAAGAACAGAACATCCTCTTCAGTCCAATACGCTGTACATGCTGGGTACAGACGCCAGTGCTATTTGCACTGTGTATGGCAATGGGTGCGCAATAGTGACTCTTCTTACCAGAAAACAACTCTTGCTCGTAGGACCAGAAACTGCATGTGATTCAACTCCATTTAGGACTGGGAAACAAACCCTAGCTCGCCTTACAAGAAACACACTCTGCTTTTGAGAAAAGAGCACTCTTCTACTCTACTGTGTTTCCTATGGGGTCCAAACAGTGAGCTTGCTCAGAAAAAAAGAACTGTGCTTCCTACACACATGGGCCATATCTAGTTCAATTCTGCTTAGGAAACTGACAAGAACAGTAGCTCCTCTTCAGTCCAATACACTGTACTTGCTAGGAACAGACGCGAGTTCTATTTGCACTGTGTATGGCAATGGGAGCGCAATAGTGACTTTCCTTACCAGAAAACAACTCTTCCTCGTAGGAACGGAAACTGCATGTGATTGAACTCCATTTAGGACTGGGAAACAAACTCTAGCTCGCCTTACAAGAAACACACTCTGCTTTGGAGGAAAGAGCACTCTTCTATTCTACTGTGTTTCCTATAGGGCCAGAACAGTGAGCTTGCTGAGTACAAAAGAACTGTGCTTCCTACACACATGGGCCATATCTAGTTCAACTCTGCTTAGGAAACTGACAAGAACAGTAGCTCCTCTTCAGTCCAATACACTGTACTTGCTGGGAACAGACGCGAGGGCTATTTGCACTGTGTATGGCAAAGGGAGCACAATAGTGACTCTTCTTACCAGAAAACAACTCTTGCTCGTAGGACCAGAACCTGGATGTGATTCAACTCCATTTAGGATTGGGAAACAAACGCTAGCTCGCCTTACAAGAAACACACTCTGCTTTTGAGAAAAGAGCACTCTTCTACTCTACTGTGTTACCTATGGGATCCAAACTGTGAGCTTGCTCAGAACAAAAGAACTGTGCTTCCTACACACACGGGCCATATCTAGTTCAAATTTGCTTAGGAAACTGACAAGAACAGTAGCTCCTCTTCAGTCCAATACACTGTACTTGCTGGGAACAGACGCGAGTGCTATTTGCACTGTGTTTGGCAATGGGAGCGCAATTGTGACTTTATTTACCAGAAAACAACTCTTGCTCATAGGAACAGAAACTGCATGTGATTCAACTCCATTTAGGACTGGGAAACAAACTCTAGCTGGCCTTACAAGAAACACACTCTGCTTTGGAGGAAAGAGCACTCTTCTAATCTACTGTGTTTTCTATAGGGCCAGAACATTGAGCTTGCTGAGTACAAAAGAACTGTGCTTCCTACACACATGGGCCATATCTAGTTCAACTCTGCTTAGCAACCTGACAAGAACAGTAGATCCTCTTTAGTCCAATACACTTTACATGCTGGGAACAGAGGCCAGTGCTATTTGCCCTGAGTATGACAATGGGAGCGCAATAGTGACTCTTATTACCAGAAAAAACTCTTGCTCATAGGACCAGAAACTGCATGTGATTCAACTCCATTTAGGACTGGGAAACAAACGCTAGCTCGCCTTACAAGAAACACACTCTGCTTTTAAGAAAAATGCACTCTTCTACTCTACTGTGTTTCCTATGGGGTTCGAAATGTGAGCTTGCTCAGAACAAAAGAACTGTGCTTCCTACACACACGGGCCATATCTAGTTCAACTCTGCTTAGGAAACTGAAAAGAACAGAACATCCTCTTCAGTCCAATACGGTGTACATGCTGGGTACAGACGCCAGTGCTATTTGCACTGTGTATGGCAATGGGAGCACAATAGTGACTCTTCTTACCAGAAAACAACTCTTGCTCGTAGGACCAGAAACTGCATGTGATTCAACTCCATTTAGGACTGGGAAACAAACGCTAGCTCGCCTAACAAGAAACACACTCTGCTTTTGAGAAAAGAGCACTCTTCTACTCTACTGTGTTTCCTATGGGGTCCAAACAGTGAGCTTGCTCAGAACAAAAGAACTGTGCTTCCTACACACACGGGCCATATCTAGTTCAATTCTGCTTAGGAAACTGACAAGAACAGTCGCTTCTCTTCAGTCCAATACACTGTACTTGTTGGGAACAGACACGAGGGCTATTTGCACTGTGTATGGCAAAGGGAGCGCAATAGTGACTCTTCTTACCAGAAAACAACTCTTGCTCGTAGGACCAGAACCTGGATGTGATTCAACTCCATTTAGGATTGGGAAACAAACGCTGGCTTGCCTTACAAGAAACACACTCTGCTTTTGAGAAAAGAGCAGTCTTCTACTCTACTGTGTTTCCTATGGGATCCAAACAGTGAGCTAGCTCAGAACAAAAGAACTGTGCTTCCTACACACACGGGCCATTTTTAGTTCAAATTTCCTTAGGAAACTGACAAGAACAGTAGCTCCTCTTCAGTCCAATACACTGTACTTGCTGGGAACAGACGCGAGGGCTATTTGCACTGTGTTTGGCAATGGGAGCGCAATAGTGACTTTCCTTACCAGAAAACAACTCTTGCTCATAGGAACAGAAACTGCATGTGATTCAACTCCATTTAGGACTGGGAAAAAAACTCTAGCTGGCCTTACAAGAAACACACTCTGCTTTGGAGGAAAGAGCACTCTTCTAATCTACTGTGTTTCCTATAGGGCCAGAACAGTGAGCTTCCTGAGTACAAAAGAACTGTGCTTCCTACACACATGGGCCATATCTAGTTCAGCTCTGCTTAGGAACCTGACCAGAACAGTAGATCCTCTTTATTCCAGTACCTGTACATGCTGGGAACAGAGGCCAGTGCTATTTGCCCTGAGTATGACAATGGGAGAGCAATAGTGACTCTAATTACCAGAACAAACTCTTGCTCGTAAGACCAGAAACTGCATGTGATTCAACTCCATTTAGGACTGGGAAACAAACGCTAGCTCGCCTTACAAGAAACACACTCTGCTTTTGAGAAAAATGCACTTTTCTACTCTACTGTGTTTCCTATGAGTTTCGAAATGTGAGCTTGCTCAGAACAAAAGAACTGTGCTTCCTACACACACGGGCCATATCTAGTTCAACTCTGCATAGGAGACTGAAAAGAACAGAAGATCCTCTTCAGTCCAATACGCTGTACATGATGGGTACAGACGCCAGTGCTATTTGCACTGTGTATGGCAATGGGAGCGCAATAGTGACTCTTCTTACCAGAAAACAACTCTTGCGCGTAGGACCAGAAACTGCATGTGATTCAACTCCATTTAGGACTGGGAAACAAACTCTAGCTCGTCTTACAAGAAATACACTCTGCTTTTGAGAAAAGAGCACTCTTCTACTCTACTGTGTTTCCTATGGGGTCCAAACAGTGAGCTTGCTCAGAACAAAAGAACTGTGCTTCCTACACACACGGGCCATATCTAGTTCAATTCTGCTTAGGAAACTGACAAGAACAGTAGATCCTCTTCAGTCCAATACACTGTACATGCTGGGTACAGAGGCCAGTGCTATTTGCACTGTGTTATGCAATGGGAGCACAATAGTGACTCTTCTTACCAGAAAACAACTCTTGCTCGTAGGACCAGAAACTGCATGTGATTCAACTCCATTTAGGACTGGGAAACAAACGCTAGCTCGCCTTACAAGAAACACACTCTGCTTTTGAGAAAAGAGCACTCTTCTACTCTACTGTGTTTCCTATGGGATCCAAACAGTGAGCTTGCTCAGAACAAAAGAACTGTGCTTCCTACACACACGGGCCATATCTAGTTCAATTCTGCTTAGGAAACTGACAAGAACAGTAGCTCCTCTTCAGTATAATACACTGTGCTTGCTGGGAACAGACGCGAGTGCTAATTGCACTGTGTATGGCAATGGGAGCGCAATAGTGACTTTCCTTACCAGAAAACAACTCTTGCTCGTAGGAACGGAAACTGCATGTGATTCAACTCCATTTAGGACGGCGAAACAAATGCTAGCTCGCCTTACAAAAAACACACTCTGCTTTTGAGAATAGGGCACACATCTACTCTACTGTTTTTCCTATGGGGTCCAAACAGTGTGCTTGCTCAGAACAAAAGAACTGTGCTTCCTACACACACGGGTCATATCTAGTTCAACTCTGTGTGGAAACTGACAAAAACAGTAGCTCCTTTTCAGTCCAATACACTGTACTTGCTGGGAACAGACGGGAGGGCTATTTGCACTGTGTATGACAATGGGAGCACAATAGTGACTCTTCTTACCAGAAAACAACTCTTGCTCTTAGGACCAGAAACTGCATTTGAATCAATCCAATTAGGACTGGGAAACAAACACTAGCTCGCCTTACAAGAAACACGCTCTGCTTTTGAGAATAGGGCACACATCTTCTCTACTGTGTTTCCTATGGGGTCCAAACAGTGAGCTTGCTCAAAACAAAAGAATTGTGCTTCCTACACACACGGGTCATATCTAGTTCAACTCTGCTTAGGAAACTGACAAGAACAGTAGCTCCTCTTTATTCCAATACACTGTACTTGCTGGGAACAGACGCGAGTGCTATTTGCACTGTGTAGGGCAATGGGAGCGCAACATTGACTTTCCTTACCAGAAAACAACTCTTGCTCGTTGGACCAAAAACTGCATGTGATTCAACTCCATTTAGGCCTGGGAAACAAACGCTAGCTCGCCTTACAAGAAACACACTCTGCTTTTGAGAAAAGAGCACTCTTCTACTCTACTGTGTTTTCTATGTGGTCCGAACAGTGAGCTTGCTGAGAACAAAAGAACTGTGCTTCCTACACACACGGGCCATATCTAGTTCAACTGTGCTTAGGAAACTGACAAGAACAGTAGCTCCTCTTCAGACCAATACACTGTACTTGCTGGAAACCGACGCTAGTGCTATTTGTACTGTGTATGGCAATGGGAGCGCAATAGTGACTCTTCTTACCAGAAAACAACTCTTGCTCTTAGTACCAGAAACTGCATTTGTTTCAATCTACTTAGGACTCGGAAACAAATGCTAGCTCGCCTTACAAGAAACACGCTCTGCTTTTGAGAACAGAGCACTCTTCTACTCTACTGTGTTTCCAATAGGGCCAGAACAGTGACCTTGCTCAGAACAAAAGAACTGTGCTTCCTACACACATGGGCCATATCTAGTTCAATTCTGCTTCGTTAACTGACAAGAACAGTAGCTCCTCTTCAGTCCAATACACTGTACTTGCTGGAACAGACGTGAATGCTATTTGCACTGTGTATGGCAAAGGGAGCGCAATAGTGACTCTTCTTACCAGAAAACAACTCTTGCTCTTAGGAACAGAAACTGCATTTGAATCAATCCACATAGGACTGGGAAACAAACGCTAGCTCGCCTTACAAGAAACATGCTCTGCTTTTGAGAATAGGGCACACATCTTCTCTACTGTGTTTCCTATGGGGTCTAAACAGTGAGCTTGCTCAGAACAAAAGAATTATGCTTCCTACACACACGGATCATATCTAGTTCAACTCTGCTTAGGAAACTGACAAGAACAGTAGCTCCTCTTAGTCCCATACACTTTACTTGCTGGGAACAGACGCGAGTGCTATGAGCACTGTGTATAGCAATAGGAACACAATAGTGACTCTTCTTACCATAAAACAACTCTTGCTCGTAGGACCAGAAACTGCATGTGATTCAACTCCATTTAGGACTGGGAAACAAACGCTAGCTCGCCTTACAAGAAACACACTCTGCTTTTGAGAAAAGAGCACACTTCTACTCTACTGTGTTTCCAATAGGGCCAGAACAGTGACCATGCTCAGAACAAAAGAACTGTGCTTCCTACACACACGGGCCATATCTAGTTCAATTCTGCTTCGTTAACTGACAAGAACAGTACCTCCTCTTCAGTCCAATACACTGTACTTGCTGGGAACAGATGCGAGGGCTATTTGCACTGTGTATGGCAAAGGGAGCGCAATAGTGACTCTTCTTACCAGAAAACAACTCTTGCTCGTAGGACCAGAACCTGGATGTGATTCAACTCCATTTAGGATTGGGAAACAAACGCTAGCTCGTCCTACAAGAAACACACTCTGCTTTTGAGAAAAGAGCACTCTTCTACTCTACTGTGTTTCCTATGGGATCCAAACAGTGAGCTTGCTCAGAACAAAAGAACTGTGCTTCCTACACACACGGGCCATATCTAGTTCAAATTTGCTTAGGAAACTGACAAGAACAGTAGCTCCTCTTCAGTCCAATACACTGTATTTGCTGGGAACAGACGCGAGTGCTATTTGCACTGTGTTTGGCAATGGGTGCACAATAGTGACTTTTCTTACCAGAAAACAACTCTTGCTCATAGGAACGGAAACTGCATGTGATTAAACTCCATTTAGGACTGGGAAACAAACTCTAGCTGGCCTTACAAGAAACACACTCTGCTTTGGAGGAAAGAGCACACTTCTAATCTACTGTGTTTCCTATAGGGCCAGAACAGTGAGCTTGCTGAGTACAAAAGAACTGTGCTTCCTACACACATGGGCCATATCTAGTTCAACTCTGCTTAGGAACCTGACAAAAACAGTAGATCCTCTTTAGTCCAATACACTGTACATGCTGGGAACAGAGGCTAGTGCTATTTGCCCTGAGTATGACAATGGGAGCGCAATAGTGACTCTTATTACCAGAAAAAACCCTTGCTCGTAGGACCAGAAACTGCATGTGATTCAACTCCATTTAGGACTGGGAAACAAACGCTAGCTCGCCTTACAAGAAACACACTCTGCTTTAGAGAAAAGACCACTCTTCTACTCTACTGTGTTTCCTATGGGGTCCAAACAGTGAGCTTGCTCAGAACAAAAGATCTGTGCTTCCTATACACGCGGGCCTTATCTAGTTCAACTCTGCTTAGGAAACTGACAAGAACAGTAACTCCTCTTCAGACCAATACACTGTACTTGCTGGGAACAGACGTGAGAGCTATTTGCACTATGTATGGCAAGGGGAGCACAATAATGCTAGCTCGCCTTACAAGAAACACACTCTGCTTTAGAGAAAATAGCACTCTTCTACTCTACTGTGTTTCCTATGTGTTCCGAACAGTGAGCTTGCTCAGAACAAAAAAACTGTGCTTGCTACACACACGGCCATATCTAGTTCAAGTCTGCTTAGGAACCTGACAAGAACAGTAGATCTTCTTCAGTCCAATACACTGTACTTGCTGGGAACAGACGCCAGTGCTATTTGTCCTGTGTATGTCAATAACAGCGCAATAGTGACTCTTCTTACCAGAAAACAACTCTTGCTCGTAGGACCAGAAACTGCATGTGATTCAAATCCATTTAGGCCTGGGAAACAAACTCTAGATCGCTTCACAAGAAACACACTCTGCTTTTGAGAAAAGAGCACTCTTCTACTCTACTTTGTTTCCTATGGGGTCCGAACAGTGAGCTTGCTCAGAACAAAAGAACTGTGCTTCCTACACACACGGGCCATATCTAGTTCAACTCTGCTTAGGAAACTGACAAGAACACTAGCTCCTCTTCAGTCCAATACAATGTACTTTCGGGGAACAGACGCGAGTGCTATTTGCACTGTGTATGGCAATTGGAGCACAATAGTGACTTGTCTTACCAGAAAACAACTCTTGCTCGTAGGACAAAAAACTGCATGTGACTCAACTCCATTTAGTACTGGGAAACAAACGCTAGCTCGACTTCCAAGAAACACACTCTGCTTTACAGAAAAGAGCACCCTTCTTCTCTAATGTGTTTCCTATTTGTTCCGAACAGTGTGCTTCCTCAGAACAAAAAAACTGTGCTTCCTACACACATGGCCTTATCTAGTTCAATTCTGCTTAGGAACCTGACAAGAACAGTAGATCCTCTTCAGTCCATTACACTGTACTTGCTGGGAACAGACGCCAGTGCTATTTGCCCTGTGTATGCCAATGGCAGTGCAATAGTGACTCTTGTTACCATAAAACAACTCTTGCTCGTAAGACTAGAAACAGCATGTGATTCAACTCCATTTAGGACTGGGAAACAAACGCTAGCTCGCCTTACAAGAAACACACTCTGCTTTAGAGAAAAGAGCACTCTTCTACTCTACTGTGTTTCCTATAGGGCCAGAACAGTGAGCTTGCTCAGAACAAAAGAACTGTGCTTCCAACACAGGGCCATAACTAGTTCAACTCTGCTTAGGAAACTGACAAGAACAGTAGCTCCTCTTCCGTCCAATACACTGTACTTGCTGGGAACAGACGGGAGGGCTATTTGCACTGTGGATGGCAAAGGGAGCAAAATAGTGACTTTCCTTACCAGTAAACAGCTCTTGCTCGTAGGACCAGAAACTGCATGTGATTCAACTCCATTTAGGACTGGGAAACAAATGCTAGCTCGCCTTACATGAAATACACTCTGCTTTTGATTAAAGAGCACTCTTCT
>NW_026736382.1:0-72508 GCF_949786415.1 Peromyscus eremicus | reverse complement strand
CCATACACAGTGCAAATAGCACTCGCGTCTGTTCCCAGCAAGTACAGTGTATTGGACTGAATAGGAGCTACTGTTCTTGTCTGTTTCCTAAGCAGAGTTGAACTACATATGGTCCATGTGTGTGGGAAGCACAGTTCTTTTGTTCTGAGCAAGCTCACTGTTTGGACCCCATAGGAAACACAGTAGAGTAGAAGAGTGCTCTTTTCTCTAAAGCAGAGTGTGTTTCTTGTAAGGCGAGCTAGCGTTTGTTTCCCAGTCCTAAATGGAGTTGAATCCCATGCAGTTTCTGGTACTACGAGCAAGAGTTGTTTTCTGGTAAGAAGAGTCACTATTGCGCTGCCATTGCCATACACAGGACAAATAGCACTGGCGTCTGTTCGCAGCAAGTACAGTGTATTGGACTGAAGAGGATGTACTGTTATTGTCAGGTTCCGAAGCAGAATTGAACTAGATATGGCCATGTGTGTAGGAAGCACAGTTCTTTTGTTCTGAGCAAGCTCACTGTTCGGACACCATAGGAAACACAGTAGAGTAGAAGAGTGCTCTTTTCTCTAAAGCAGAGTGTGTTTTTTGTAAGGCAAGCTATCGTTTATTTCCCAGTCCTAAATGGAGTTGAATCACATGCAGTTTCTGGTCCTACGAGCAAGAGTTGTTTTCTGGTAAGGAAAGTCACTATTGCGTTCCCTTTGCCATACACAGTGCAAATAGCACTCGCGTCTGTTCCCAGCAAGTACAGTGTATTGGACTGAATAGGAGCTACTGTTCGTGTCAGTTTCCTAAGCAGAGTTGAACTAGATATGGCCCGTTTGTTTAGGAAGCACAGTTATTATGTTCTGAGGAAGCTCACTGTTCTGGCCCTATAGGAAACACAGTAGAGTAGAAGAGTGCTCTTTTCTCTAAAGCAGAGTGTGTTTCTTGTAAGGCGAGCTAGTATTTATTTCCCATTCCTAAATGGAGTTGAGTCACATGCAGTTTTTGGTCCTACGAGCAAGAGTTGTTTTCTGGTAAGAAGAGTCACTATTGTGCTCCAAATGCCATACACAGTGCAAATAGCACTCGTGTCTGCTCCCAGCAAGTACAGTGTATCGGAGAGAAGAGGAGCTACTGTTCTTGCCAGTTTCCTAAGCAGAGTTGAACTAGATATGGTCCATGTGTGTGGGAAGCACAGTTCTTTTGTTCTGAGCAAGCTCACTGTTCGGACACCATAGGAAACACAGTAGAGTAGAAGAGTGCTCTTTTCTCAAAAGCAGAGTGTGTTTCTTGTAAGGCGAGCTAGAGTTTGTTTACCAGTCCTAAAGGGAGTTGAGTCACATGCAGTTTTTTGTCCCACGAGCAAGAGTTGTTTTCTGGTAAGAAGAGTCACTATTGTGCTCCAATTGCCATACACAGTGCAAGTAGCACTCGCGTCTGTTCGCAGCAAGTACAGTGTATCGGACTGAAGAGGAGCTACTGTTCTTGTCAGTTTCCTAAGCAGAGTTGAACTGGATATGGCCCGTGTGAGTAGGAAGCACAGTTCTTATGTTCTGAGCAAGTTCACTGTTCTGGCCCTATAGGAAACACAGTAGAGTAGAAGAGTGCTCTTTTCTCAAAAGCAGAGTGTGTTTCTTGTAAGGCAAGCTAGCGTTTGTTTCCTAGTCCTAAATGGAGTTGAATCACATGCAGTTTCTGGTCCTACGAGCAAGAGTTGTTTTCTGGTAAGGAAAGTCACTATTGCGTTCCCTTTGCCATACACAGTGCAAATAGCACTCGTGTCTGTTCCCAGCAAGTACAGTGTATCGGACTGAAGAGGAGCTACTGTTCTTGTCAGTTTCCTAAGCAGAGTTGAACTAGATATGGCCCGTTTGTTTAGGAAGCAAAGTTATTATGTTCTGAGGAAGCTCACTGTTCTGGCCCTATAGGAAACACAGTAGAGTAGAAGAGTGCCCTTTTCTCAAAAGCAGAGTGTGTTTTTTGTAAGGCAAGCTATCGTTTATTTCCCAGTCCTAAGTGGAGTTGAATCACATGCAGTTTCTGGTCCTACGAGCAAGAGTTGTTTTCTGGTAAGGAAAGTCACTATTGCGCTGCCATTGCCATACACAGTGCAAATAGCACTCGCGTCTGTTCCCAGCAAGTACAGTGTATCGGACTGAAGAGGATCTACTGTTCTTGTCATTTTTCTAAGCAGAGTTGAACTAGATATGGCCCGTTTGTTTAGGAAGCACAGTTATTATGTTCTGAGCAAGCTCACTCTTCTGGCCCTATAGGAAACACAGTAGAGTAGAAGAGTGCTCTTTTCTCTAAAGCAGAGTGTGTTTCTTGTAAGGCGAGCTAGCGTTTGTTTCCCAGTCCTAAATGGAGTTGAATCACATGCAGTTTCTGGTCCTAGGAGCAAGAGTTGTTTTCTGGTAAGGAAAGTCACTATTGCGCTCCCATTGCCACACACAGTGCAAATAGCCCTTGCATCTGTTCCCACCAAGTACAGTGTATCAGACTGAAGAGGAGCTACTGTTCTTGTCAGTTTCCTAAGCTAGTTGAACTAGATATGGCCCATGTGTGTACGAAGCACAGTTCTTTTGTTCTGAGCAAGCTCACTGTTCAGACCCCATAGGAAACACAGTAGAGTAGAAGAGTGCTCTTTTCTCAAAAGCAGAGTGTGTTTCATGTAAGGCGAGCTAGCATTTGTTTCCCAGTCCTAAACGGAGTTGAATCACATGCAGTTTCTGGTCCTACGAGCAAGAGTTGTTTTCTGGTAAGGAAAGTCACTATTGCCCTCCCCTTGCCATACACAGTGCAAATAGCTCTCGCGTCTGTTCCCAGCAAGTACAGTGTATCAGACTGAGGAGGAGCTACTGTTCCTGTCAGTTTCCTAAGCAGAGTTGAACTAGATATGGCCCGTGTGTGTAGGAAGCACAGTTCTTATATTTTGAACAAGTTCACTGTTATGGCCCTATAGGAAACACAGTAGAGTAGAAGAGTGCTCTTTTCTCAAAAGCAGAGTGTGTTTCTTGTAAGGCGAGCTAGCATTTGTTTCTTAGTCCTAAATGGAGTTGAATCACATGCAGTTTCTGGTCCTACGAATAAGAGATGTTTTCTGGTAAGGAAAGTCACTTTGCGCTCCCATTGCCATACACAGGACAAATAGCACTGGCGTCTGTTCCCAGCAAGTACAGTGTATTGGACTGAAGAGGATCTACTGTTCTTGTCAGGTTCCTAAGCAGAATTGAACTAGATATGGCCTTGTGTGTAGGAAGCACAGTTCTTTTTTTCTGAGCAAGTTCACTGTTCGAACCCCATAGGAAACACAGTAGAGTAGAAGAGTGCTCTTTTCTGAAAAGCAGAGTGTGTTTCTTGTAAGGCGAGCTAGCTTTTGTTTCCCAGTCCTAAATGGAGTTGAATCACATGCAGTTTGTGGTCCTACGAGCAAGAGTTGTTTTCTGGTAAGGAAAGTCACTATTGTGCTCCCATTGCCATACACAGGACAAATAGCATTCGCGTCTGTTCCCAGCAAGTACAGTGTATCGGACTGAAGAGGAGCTACTGTTTTTGTTAGTTTCCTAAGTAGAATTGAACTAGATATGGCCCGTGTGTGTAGGAAGCACAGTTCTTATGTTCTGAGCAAGCTCACTGTTCTGGCCTATAGGAAACACAGTAGAGTAGAAGAGTGCTCTTTTCTCAAAAGCAGAGTGTGTTTCTTGTAAGGCGAGCTAGCGTTTGTTTCCTAGTCCTAAATGGAGTTGAATCACATGCAGTTTCTGGTCCTACGAACAAGAGGTGTTTTCTGGTAAGGAAAGTCACTATTGTGCTCCCTTTGTCATACACAGTGCAAATAGCACTCGCGTCTGTTCCCAGCAAGTACACTGTATCAGACTGAAGAGGAGCTACTGTTCTTGTCAGTTTCCTAAGCAGAGTTGAACTAGATATGGCCCTTGTGTCTAGGAAGCACAGTTCATTTGTTCTGAGCAAGCTCACTCTTCTGTCCCTATAGGAAACACAGTAGAGTAGAAGAGTGCTCTTTTCTCTAAAGCAGAGTGTGTTTCTTGTAAGGCGAGCTAGAGTTTGTTTCCCAGTCCTAAAGGGAGTTGAGTCACATGCAGTTTTTTGTCCTACGAGCAAGAGTTGTTTTCTGGTAAGAAGAGTCACTATTGTGCTCCAATTGCCATACACAGTGCAAGTAGCACTCGCGTCTGTTCTCAGCAAGTACAGTGTATCGGACTGAAGAGGAGCTACTGTTCTTGTCAGTTTCCTAAGCAGAGTTGAACTAGATATGGCCCATGTGTAGGAAGCACAGTTCTTATGTTCTGAGCAAGATCACTGTTCTGGCCCTATAGGAAACACAGTAGAGTAGAAGAGTGCTCTTTTCTCAAAAGCAGAGTGTGTTTCTTGTAAGGCAAGCTAGCGTTTGTTTCCTAGTCCTAAATGGAGTTGAATCACATGCAGTTTCTGGTCCTACGAGCAAGAGTTGTTTTCTGGTTAGGAAAGTCACTATTGCGTTCCGTTTGCCATACACAGTGCAAATAGCACTCGTGTCTGTTCCCAGCAAGTACAGTGTATCGGACTGAAGAGGAGCTACTGTTCTTGTCAGTTTCCTAAGCAGAGTTGAACTAGATATGGCCCGTTTGTTTAGGAAGCAAAGTTATTATGTTCTGAGCAAGCTCACTGTTCTGGCCCTATAGGAAACACAGTAGAGTAGAAGAGTGCTCTTTTCTCTAAAGCAGAGTGTGTTTCTTGTAAGGCGAGCTAGCGTTTGTTTCCTAGTCCTAAATGGAGTTGAGTTACATTCAGTTTTTGGTCCTACGAGCAAGAGTTGTTTTCTGGTAAGAAGAGTCACTATTGTGCTCCAAATGCCATACACAGTGCAAATAGCACTCGTGTCTGTTCCCAGCAAGTACAGTGTATCGGACAGAAGAGGACCTACTGTTCTTGGCAGTTTCCTAAGCAGAGTTGAACTAGATATGGCCCGTGTGTAGGAAGCACAGTTCATTGTTCTGAGCAAGCTCACTGTTCGGACACCATAGGAAACACAGTAGAGTAGAAGAGTGCTCTTTTCTCAAAAGCAGAGTATGTTTCTTGTAAGGCAAGCTAGCTTTTCTTTCTCAGTCCTAAATGGAGTTGAATCACATGCAGTTTCTGGTCCTATGAGCAAGAGCTGTTTTCTGGTTGGAAAGTCACTATTGTGCTCCCCTTGCCATACACAGTGCAAATAGCTCTCGCGTCTGTTCCCAGCAAGTACAGTGTAACAGACTGAGGAGGAGCTACTGTTCCTGTCAGTTTCCTAAGCAGAGTTGAACTAGATAGGGCCCGTGTGTGTAGGAAGCACAGTTCTTATGTTCTGAGCAAGTTCACTGTTCTGGCCCTATAGGAAACACAGTAGAGTAGAAGAGTGCTCTTTTCTCCAAAGCAGAGTGTGTTTCTTGTAAGGCGAGGTAGCGTTTATTTGCCAGTCCGAAATGGAGTTGAATCACATGCAGTTTCTGGTCCTACGAGCAAGAGTTGTTTTATGGTAGGAAGAGTCACTATTGCGCTGCCATTGAAATACACAGGACAAATAGCACTGGCGTCTGTTCCCAGCAAGTACAGTGTATTGGACTGAAGAGGATCTACTGTTCTTGTCAGGTTCCTAAGCAGAATTGAAGTAGATATGGCCTTGTGTGTAGGAAGCACAGTTCTTTTGTTCTGAGCAAGTTCACTGTTCGGACCCCATAGGAAACACAGTAGAGTAGAAGAGTGCTCTTTTCTCAAAAGCAGAGTGTGTTTCTTGTAAGGCGAGCTATCGTTTGTTTCCCAGTCCTAAATGGAGTTGAATCACATGCAGTTTGTGGTCCTACGAGCAAGAGTTGTTTTCTGGTAAGGAAAGTCACAATTGTGCTCCCATTGCCATACACAGGACAAATAGCATTCGCGTCTGTTCCCAGCAAGTACAGTATATGGGACTGAAGAGGAGCTACTGTTTTTGTTAGTTTCCTAAGTAGAATTGAACTAGATATGGCCCGTGTGTGTAGGAAGCCCAGTTCTTATGTTCTGAGCAAGCTCACTGTTCTGGCCGTATAGGAAACACAGTAGAGTAGAAGAGTGCTCTTTTCTCTAAAGCAGAGTGTGTTTCTTGTAAGGCGAGCTAGCGTTTGTTTCCTAGTCCTAAATGGAGTTGAATCACATGCAGTTTCTGGTCCTACGAACAAGAGGTGTTTTCTGGTAAGGAAAGTCACTATTGTGCTCCCTTTGCCATACACAGTGCAAATAGCACTCGCGTCTGTTCCCAGCAAGTACACTGTATCAGACTGAAGAGGAGCTACTGTTCTTGTCAGTTTCCTAAGCAGAGTTGAACTAGATATGGCCCTTGTGTCTAGGAAGCACAGTTCATTTGTTCTGAGCAAGCTCACTCTTCTGGCCCTATAGGAAACACAGTAGAGTAGAAGAGTGCTCTTTTCTCAAAAGCAGAGTGTGTTTCTTGTAAGGCGAGCTAGAGTTTGTTTCCCAGTCCTAAAGGGAGTTGAGTCACATGCAGTTTTTTGTCCTACGAGCAAGAGTTGTTTTCTGGTAAGAAGAGTCACTATTGTGCTCCAATTGCCATACACAGTGCAAGTAGCACTCGCGTCTGTTCTCAGCAAGTACAGTGTATCGGACTGAAGAGGAGCTACTGTTCTTGTCAGTTTCCTAAGCAGAGTTGAACTAGATATGGCCCGTGTGTGTAGGAAGCACAGTTCTTTTGTTCTGAGCAAGCTCACTGTTTGGACCCCATAGGAAACACAGTAGAGTAGAAGAGTGCTCTTTTCTCTAAAGCAGAGTGTGTTTCTTGTAAGGCGAGCTAGCGTTTTTTCCCAGTCCTAAATGGAGTTGAATCCCATGCAGTTTCTGGTACTACGAGCAAGAGTTGTTTTCTGGTAAGAAGAGTCACTATTGCGCTGCCATTGCCATACACAGGACAAATAGCACTGGCGTCTGTTCGCAGCAAGTACAGTGTATTGGACTGAAGAGGATCTACTGTTATTGTCAGGTTCCGAAGCAGAATTGAACTAGATATGGCCATGTGTGTAGGAAGCACAGTTCTTTTGTTCTGAGCAAGCTCACTGTTCGGACACCATAGGAAACACAGTAGAGTAGAAGAGTGCTCTTTTCTCAAAAGCAGAGTGTGTTTTTTGTAAGGCAAGCTATCGTTTATTTCCCAGTCCTAAATGGAGTTGAATCACATGCAGTTTCTGGTCCTACGAGCAAGAGTTGTTTTCTGGTAAGGAAAGTCACTATTGTGCTGCCATTGCCATACACAGTGCAAATAGCACTCGCATCTGTTCCCAGCAAGTACAGTGTATCGGACTGAAGAGGAGCTACTGTTCTTGTCAGTTTCCTAAGCAGAGTTGAACTAGATATGGCCCGTTTGTTTACTAAGCACAGTTATTATGTTCTGAGCAAGCTCACTGTTCTGGCCCTATAGGAAACACAGTAGAGTAGAAGAGTGCTCTTTTCTCTAAAGCAGAGTGTGTTTCTTGTAAGGCGAGCTAGCGTTTGTTTCCCACTCCTAAATGGAGTTGAGTCACATGCAGTTTTTGGTCCTACAAGCAAGAGTTGTTTTCTGGTAAGAAGAGTCACTATTGTGCTCCAAATGCCATACACAGTGCAAATAGCACTCGTGTCTGTTCCCAGCAAGTACAGTGTATCGGACAGAAGAGGAGCTACTGTTCTTGCCAGTTTCCTAAGCAGAGTTCAACTAGATATGGCCCTTGTGTAGGAAGTACAGTTCTTTTGTTCTGAGCAAACTCACTGTTCGGACACCATAGGAAACACAGTAGAGTAGAAGAGTGCTCTTTTCTCAAAAGCAGAGTATGTTTCTTGTAAGGCGAGCTAGTGTTTCTTTCTCAGTCCTAAATGGAGTTGAATCACATGCAGATTCTGGTCCAACGAGCAAAAGTTGTTTTCTGGTAAGGAAAGTCACTATTGTGCTCCCCTTGCCATACACAGTGCAAATAGCTCTCGCGTCTGTTCCCAGCAAGTACAGTGTATCAGACTGAGGAGGAGCTACTGCTCCTGTCAGTTTTCTAAGCAGAGTTGAACTAGATATGGCCCGTGTGTGTAGGAAGCACAGTTCTTATGTTCTGAGCAAGTTCACTGTTCTGGCCCTATAGGAAACACAGTAGAGTAGAAGAGTGCTCTTTTCTCAAAGCAGAGTGTGTTTCTTGTAAGGCGAGCTAGCGTTTGTTTCCTAGTCCTAAATGGAGTTGAATCACATGCAGTTTCTGGTCCTACGAACAAGAGTTGTTTTCTGGTAAGGAAAGTCAAGTTGCGCTCCCATTGCCATTCACAGTGCAAATAGCACTCCCGTCTGTTCCCAGCAAGTACAGTGTATTGGACTGAATAGGTGCTACTGTTCTTGTCAGTTTCCTAAGCAGAGTTGAACTAGAAATGATCCGTGTGTGTAGGAAGCACAGTTCTTTTGTTCTGAGCAAGCTCACTGTTTGGACCCCATAGGAAACACAGTAGAGTAGAAGAGTGCTCTTTTCTCTAAAGCAGAGTGTGTTTCTTGTAAGGCGAGCTAGAGTTTGTTTCCCAGTCCTAAATGGTGTTGAGTCACATGCAGTTTTTGGTCCTACGAGCAAGAGTTGTTTTCTGGTAAGAAGAGTCACTATTGCGCTGCCATTGCCATACACAGGACAAATAGCACTGGCGTCTGTTCGCAGCAAGTACAGTGTATTGGACTGAAGAGGATCTACTGTTATTGTCAGGTTCCGAAGCAGAATTGAACTAGATATGGCCATGTGTGTAGGAAGCACAGTTCTTTTGTTCTGAGCAAGCTCACTGTTCGGACAGCATAGGAAACACAGTAGAGTAGAAGAGTGCTCTTTTCTCAAAAACAGAGTGTGTTTTTTGTAAGGCAAGCTATCATTTATTTCCCAGTCCTAAATGGAGTTGAATCACATGCAGTTTCTGGTCCTACGAGCAAGAGTTTTTTTCTGGTAAGGAAAGTCACTATTGCGCTCCCTTTGCCATACACAGTGCAAATAGCACACGCGTCTGTTCCCAGCAAGTACACTGTATCGGACTGAAGAGGAGCTACTGTTCTTGTCAGTTTCCTAAGCAGAGTTGAACTAGATATGGCCCTTGTGTCTAGGAAGCACAGTTCATTTGTTCTGAGCAAGCTCACTGTTCTGGCCCTATAGTAAACACAGTAGAGTAGAAGAGTGCTCTTTTCTCAAAAGCAGAGTGTGTTTCTTGTAAGGCGAGCTAGAGTTTGTTTCCCAGTCCTAAAGGGAGTTGAGTCACACGCAGTTTTTTGTCCTACAAGCAAGAGTTGTTTTCTGGTAACAAGAGTCACTATTGTGCTCCAATTGCCATACACAGTGCAAGTAGCTCTCGCGTCTGTTCTCAGCAAGTACAGTGTATCGGACTGAAGAGGAGCTACTGTTCTTGTCAGTTTCCTAAGCAGAGTTGAACTAGATATGGCCCGTGTGTGTAGGAAGCACAGTTCTTTTGTTCTGAGCAAGCTCACTGTTTTGAACACATAGGAAACACAGTAGAGTAGAAGAGTGCTCTTTTCTCTAAAGCAGAGTGTGTTTCTTGTAAGGCGAGCTCGCGTTTGTTTCCCAGTCCTAAATGGAGTTGAGTCACAGGCAGTTTTTCGTCCTACGAGCAAGAGTTGTTTTATGGTAAGAAGAGTCACTATTGCGCTCCAAATGCCATACACAGTGCAAATAGCACTCGCGTCTGTTCCCAGCAAGCACGGTGTATTGGACTGAATAGGAGCTACTGTTTTTGTCAGTTTCCTAAGCAGAGTTGAACTACATATGGTCCATGTGTGTGGGAAGCACAGTTCTTTTGTTCTGAGCAAGCTCACTGTTCTGGCCCTATAGGAAACACAGTAGAGTAGAAGTGTGCTCTTTTCTCAAAAGCAGAGTGTGTTTCATGTAAGGCGAGCTAGCATTTGTTTCCCATTCCTAAATGGAGTTGAATCACATGCAGTTTCTGGTCCTACCAGCAAGAGTTTTTTTCTGGTAAAGAAAGTCACTATTGCGCTCCCATTGCCATACACAGTGCAAATAGCACTCGCGTCTGTTCCCAGCAAGTACAGTGTATCGGACAGAAGAGGAGCTACTGTTCTTGCCAGTTTCCTAAGCAGAGTTGAACTAGATATGGCACGTGTGTAGGAAGCACAGTTCTTTTGTTCTGAGCAAGCTCACTGTTCGGACACCATAGGAAACACAGCAGAGTAGAAGAGTGCTCTTTTCTCAAAAGCAGAGTATGTTTCTTGTAAGGCGAGCTAGCGTTTCTTTCTCAGTCCTAAATGGAGTTGAATCACATGCAGTTTCAGGTCCTACGAGCAAGAGTTGTTTTCTGGTAAGGAAAGTCACTATTGCGCTCCCCTTGCCATACACAGTGCAAATAGCTCTCGCGTCTGTTCCCAGCAAGTACAGTGTATCAGATTGAGGAGGAGCTACTGTTCCTGTCAGTTTCCTAAGCAGAGTTGAACTAGATATGGCCCGTGTGTGTAGGAAGCACAGTTCTTATGTTCTGAGCAAGTTCACTGTTCTGGCCCTATAGGAAACACAGTAGAGTAGAAGAGTGCTCTTTTCTCAAAAGCAGAGTGTGTTTCTTGTAAGGCGAGCTAGCGTTTGTTTCCTAGTCCTAAATGGAGTTGAATCACATGCAGTTTCTGGTCCTACGAACAAGAGTTGTTTTCTGGTAAGGAAAGTCACTTTGCGCTCCCATTGCCATTCACAGTGCAAATAGCACTCCCGTCTGTTCCCAGCAGTACAGTGTATTGGACTGAATAGGTGCTACTGTTCTTGTCAGTTTCCTAAGCAGAGTTGAACTAGAAATGATCCGTGTGTGTAGGAAGCACAGTTCTTTTGTTCTGAGCAAGCTCACTGTTTGGACCCATAGAAAACACAGTAGAGTAGAAGAGTGCTCTTTTCTCTAAAGCAGAGTGTGTTTCTTGTAAGGCGAGCTAGCATTTGTTTCCCAGTCCTAAATGGAGTTGAATCCCATGCAGTTTCTGGTACTACGAGCAAGAGTTGTTTTCTGGTAAGAAGTGTCACTATTGCACTGCCATTGCCATACACAGGACAAATAGCACTGGCGTCTGTTCGCAGCAAGTACAGTGTATTGGACTGAAGAGGATGTACTCTTATTGTCAGGTTCCGAAGCAGAATTGAACTAGATATGGCCATGTGTGTAGGAAGCACAGTTCTTTTGTTCTGAGCAAGCTCACTGTTCGGACACCATAGGAAACACAGTAGAGTAGAAGAGTGCTCTTTTCTCAAAAGCAGAGTGTGTTTTTTGTAAGGCAAACTATCGTTTATTTCCCAGTCCTAAGTGGAGTTGAATCACATGCAGTTTCTGGTCCTACGAGCAAGAGTTGATTTCTGGTAAGGAAAGTCACTATTGTGCTGCCATTGCCATACACAGTGCAAATAGCACTCGCGTCTGTTCCCAGCAAGTACAGTGTATCGGACTGAAGAGGAGCTACTGTTCTTGTCAGTTTCCTAAGCAGAGTTGAACTAGATATGGCCCGTTTGTTTAGAAAGCACAGTTCTTATGTTCTGAGCAAGTTCACTGTTCTGGCCCTATAGGAAACACAGTAGAGTAGAAGAGTGCTCTTTTCTCTAAAGCAGAGTGTGTTTCTTGTAAGGCGAGCTAGCGTTTGTTTCCCATTCCTAAATGGAGTTGACTCACATGCAGTTTTTGGTCCTATGAGCAAGAGTTGTTTTCCGGTAAGAAGAGTCACTATTGTGCTCCAAATGCCATAAACAGTGCAAATAGCACTCGTGTCTGTTCCCAGCAAGTACAGTCTATTGGACTGAATAGGAGCTACTGTTCGTGTCAGTTTCCTAAGCAGAGTTGAACTAGATATGGTCCATGAGTGTAGGAAGCACAGTTCTTTGTTCTGAGCAAGCTCACTGTTCGGACCCCATAGGAAACACAGTAGAGTAGAAGAGTGCGCTTTTCTCTAAAGCAGAGTGTGTTTCTTGTAAGGCGAGCTAGCATTTGTTTCCCAGTCCTAAACGGAGTTGAATCACATGCAGTTTCTGGTTCTACGAGCAAGAGTTGTTTTCTGGTAAGGAAAGTCACTATTGTGCTCCCTTTGCCATACACAGTGCAAATAGCACACGCGTCTGTTCCCAGCAAGTACACTGTATCGGACTGAAGAGGAGCTACTGTTCTTGTCAGTTTCCTAAGCAGAGTTGAACTAGATATGGCCCGTTTGTTTACTAAGCACAGTTATTATGTTCTGAGCAAGCTCACTGTTCTGGCCCTATAGGAAACACAGTAGAGTAGAAGAGTGCTCTTTTCTCTAAAGCAGAGTGTGTTTCTTGTAAGGCGAGCTAGCGTTTGTTTCCCACTCCTAAATGGAGTTGAGTCACATGCAGTTTTTGGTCCTACAAGCAAGAGTTGTTTTCTGGTAAGAAGAGTCACTATTGTGCTCCAAATGCCATACACAGTGCAAATAGCACTCGTGTCTGTTCCCAGCAAGTACAGTGTATCGGACAGAAGAGGAGCTACTGTTCTTGCCAGTTTCCTAAGCAGAGTTCAACTAGATATGGCCCTTGTGTAGGAAGTACAGTTCTTTTGTTCTGAGCAAACTCACTGTTCGGACACCATAGGAAACACAGTAGAGTAGAAGAGTGCTCTTTTCTCAAAAGCAGAGTATGTTTCTTGTAAGGCGAGCTAGTGTTTCTTTCTCAGTCCTAAATGGAGTTGAATCACATGCAGATTCTGGTCCAACGAGCAAAAGTTGTTTTCTGGTAAGGAAAGTCACTATTGTGCTCCCCTTGCCATACACAGTGCAAATAGCTCTCGCGTCTGTTCCCAGCAAGTACAGTGTATCAGACTGAGGAGGAGCTACTGCTCCTGTCAGTTTTCTAAGCAGAGTTGAACTAGATATGGCCCGTGTGTGTAGGAAGCACAGTTCTTATGTTCTGAGCAAGTTCACTGTTCTGGCCCTATAGGAAACACAGTAGAGTAGAAGAGTGCTCTTTTCTCAAAGCAGAGTGTGTTTCTTGTAAGGCGAGCTAGCGTTTGTTTCCTAGTCCTAAATGGAGTTGAATCACATGCAGTTTCTGGTCCTACGAACAAGAGTTGTTTTCTGGTAAGGAAAGTCAAGTTGCGCTCCCATTGCCATTCACAGTGCAAATAGCACTCCCGTCTGTTCCCAGCAAGTACAGTGTATTGGACTGAATAGGTGCTACTGTTCTTGTCAGTTTCCTAAGCAGAGTTGAACTAGAAATGATCCGTGTGTGTAGGAAGCACAGTTCTTTTGTTCTGAGCAAGCTCACTGTTTGGACCCCATAGGAAACACAGTAGAGTAGAAGAGTGCTCTTTTCTCTAAAGCAGAGTGTGTTTCTTGTAAGGCGAGCTAGAGTTTGTTTCCCAGTCCTAAATGGTGTTGAGTCACATGCAGTTTTTGGTCCTACGAGCAAGAGTTGTTTTCTGGTAAGAAGAGTCACTATTGCGCTGCCATTGCCATACACAGGACAAATAGCACTGGCGTCTGTTCGCAGCAAGTACAGTGTATTGGACTGAAGAGGATCTACTGTTATTGTCAGGTTCCGAAGCAGAATTGAACTAGATATGGCCATGTGTGTAGGAAGCACAGTTCTTTTGTTCTGAGCAAGCTCACTGTTCGGACAGCATAGGAAACACAGTAGAGTAGAAGAGTGCTCTTTTCTCAAAAACAGAGTGTGTTTTTTGTAAGGCAAGCTATCATTTATTTCCCAGTCCTAAATGGAGTTGAATCACATGCAGTTTCTGGTCCTACGAGCAAGAGTTTTTTTCTGGTAAGGAAAGTCACTATTGCGCTCCCTTTGCCATACACAGTGCAAATAGCACACGCGTCTGTTCCCAGCAAGTACACTGTATCGGACTGAAGAGGAGCTACTGTTCTTGTCAGTTTCCTAAGCAGAGTTGAACTAGATATGGCCCTTGTGTCTAGGAAGCACAGTTCATTTGTTCTGAGCAAGCTCACTGTTCTGGCCCTATAGTAAACACAGTAGAGTAGAAGAGTGCTCTTTTCTCAAAAGCAGAGTGTGTTTCTTGTAAGGCGAGCTAGAGTTTGTTTCCCAGTCCTAAAGGGAGTTGAGTCACACGCAGTTTTTTGTCCTACAAGCAAGAGTTGTTTTCTGGTAACAAGAGTCACTATTGTGCTCCAATTGCCATACACAGTGCAAGTAGCTCTCGCGTCTGTTCTCAGCAAGTACAGTGTATCGGACTGAAGAGGAGCTACTGTTCTTGTCAGTTTCCTAAGCAGAGTTGAACTAGATATGGCCCGTGTGTGTAGGAAGCACAGTTCTTTTGTTCTGAGCAAGCTCACTGTTTTGAACACATAGGAAACACAGTAGAGTAGAAGAGTGCTCTTTTCTCTAAAGCAGAGTGTGTTTCTTGTAAGGCGAGCTCGCGTTTGTTTCCCAGTCCTAAATGGAGTTGAGTCACAGGCAGTTTTTCGTCCTACGAGCAAGAGTTGTTTTATGGTAAGAAGAGTCACTATTGCGCTCCAAATGCCATACACAGTGCAAATAGCACTCGCGTCTGTTCCCAGCAAGCACGGTGTATTGGACTGAATAGGAGCTACTGTTTTTGTCAGTTTCCTAAGCAGAGTTGAACTACATATGGTCCATGTGTGTGGGAAGCACAGTTCTTTTGTTCTGAGCAAGCTCACTGTTCTGGCCCTATAGGAAACACAGTAGAGTAGAAGTGTGCTCTTTTCTCAAAAGCAGAGTGTGTTTCATGTAAGGCGAGCTAGCATTTGTTTCCCATTCCTAAATGGAGTTGAATCACATGCAGTTTCTGGTCCTACCAGCAAGAGTTTTTTTCTGGTAAAGAAAGTCACTATTGCGCTCCCATTGCCATACACAGTGCAAATAGCACTCGCGTCTGTTCCCAGCAAGTACAGTGTATCGGACAGAAGAGGAGCTACTGTTCTTGCCAGTTTCCTAAGCAGAGTTGAACTAGATATGGCACGTGTGTAGGAAGCACAGTTCTTTTGTTCTGAGCAAGCTCACTGTTCGGACACCATAGGAAACACAGCAGAGTAGAAGAGTGCTCTTTTCTCAAAAGCAGAGTATGTTTCTTGTAAGGCGAGCTAGCGTTTCTTTCTCAGTCCTAAATGGAGTTGAATCACATGCAGTTTCAGGTCCTACGAGCAAGAGTTGTTTTCTGGTAAGGAAAGTCACTATTGCGCTCCCCTTGCCATACACAGTGCAAATAGCTCTCGCGTCTGTTCCCAGCAAGTACAGTGTATCAGATTGAGGAGGAGCTACTGTTCCTGTCAGTTTCCTAAGCAGAGTTGAACTAGATATGGCCCGTGTGTGTAGGAAGCACAGTTCTTATGTTCTGAGCAAGTTCACTGTTCTGGCCCTATAGGAAACACAGTAGAGTAGAAGAGTGCTCTTTTCTCAAAAGCAGAGTGTGTTTCTTGTAAGGCGAGCTAGCGTTTGTTTCCTAGTCCTAAATGGAGTTGAATCACATGCAGTTTCTGGTCCTACGAACAAGAGTTGTTTTCTGGTAAGGAAAGTCACTTTGCGCTCCCATTGCCATTCACAGTGCAAATAGCACTCCCGTCTGTTCCCAGCAGTACAGTGTATTGGACTGAATAGGTGCTACTGTTCTTGTCAGTTTCCTAAGCAGAGTTGAACTAGAAATGATCCGTGTGTGTAGGAAGCACAGTTCTTTTGTTCTGAGCAAGCTCACTGTTTGGACCCATAGAAAACACAGTAGAGTAGAAGAGTGCTCTTTTCTCTAAAGCAGAGTGTGTTTCTTGTAAGGCGAGCTAGCATTTGTTTCCCAGTCCTAAATGGAGTTGAATCCCATGCAGTTTCTGGTACTACGAGCAAGAGTTGTTTTCTGGTAAGAAGTGTCACTATTGCACTGCCATTGCCATACACAGGACAAATAGCACTGGCGTCTGTTCGCAGCAAGTACAGTGTATTGGACTGAAGAGGATGTACTCTTATTGTCAGGTTCCGAAGCAGAATTGAACTAGATATGGCCATGTGTGTAGGAAGCACAGTTCTTTTGTTCTGAGCAAGCTCACTGTTCGGACACCATAGGAAACACAGTAGAGTAGAAGAGTGCTCTTTTCTCAAAAGCAGAGTGTGTTTTTTGTAAGGCAAACTATCGTTTATTTCCCAGTCCTAAGTGGAGTTGAATCACATGCAGTTTCTGGTCCTACGAGCAAGAGTTGTTTTCTGGTAAGGAAAGTCACTATTGTGCTGCCATTGCCATACACAGTGCAAATAGCACTCGCGTCTGTTCCCAGCAAGTACAGTGTATCGGACTGAAGAGGAGCTACTGTTCTTGTCAGTTTCCTAAGCAGAGTTGAACTAGATATGGCCCGTTTGTTTAGAAAGCACAGTTCTTATGTTCTGAGCAAGTTCACTGTTCTGGCCCTATAGGAAACACAGTAGAGTAGAAGAGTGCTCTTTTCTCTAAAGCAGAGTGTGTTTCTTGTAAGGCGAGCTAGCGTTTGTTTCCCATTCCTAAATGGAGTTGACTCACATGCAGTTTTTGGTCCTATGAGCAAGAGTTGTTTTCCGGTAAGAAGAGTCACTATTGTGCTCCAAATGCCATAAACAGTGCAAATAGCACTCGTGTCTGTTCCCAGCAAGTACAGTCTATTGGACTGAATAGGAGCTACTGTTCGTGTCAGTTTCCTAAGCAGAGTTGAACTAGATATGGTCCATGAGTGTAGGAAGCACAGTTCTTTGTTCTGAGCAAGCTCACTGTTCGGACCCCATAGGAAACACAGTAGAGTAGAAGAGTGCGCTTTTCTCTAAAGCAGAGTGTGTTTCTTGTAAGGCGAGCTAGCATTTGTTTCCCAGTCCTAAACGGAGTTGAATCACATGCAGTTTCTGGTTCTACGAGCAAGAGTTGTTTTCTGGTAACGAAAGTCACTATTGTGCTCCCTTTGCCATACACAGTGCAAATAGCACACGCGTCTGTTCCCAGCAAGTACACTGTATCGGACTGAAGAGGAGCTACTGTTCTTGTCAGTTTCCTAAGCAGAGTTGAACTAGATATGGCCCGTTTGTTTACTAAGCACAGTTATTATGTTCTGAGCAAGCTCACTGTTCTGGCCCTATAGGAAACACAGTAGAGTAGAAGAGTGCTCTTTTCTCTAAAGCAGAGTGTGTTTCTTGTAAGGCGAGCTAGCGTTTGTTTCCCACTCCTAAATGGAGTTGAGTCACATGCAGTTTTTGGTCCTACAAGCAAGAGTTGTTTTCTGGTAAGAAGAGTCACTATTGTGCTCCAAATGCCATACACAGTGCAAATAGCACTCGTGTCTGTTCCCAGCAAGTACAGTGTATCGGACAGAAGAGGAGCTACTGTTCTTGCCAGTTTCCTAAGCAGAGTTCAACTAGATATGGCCCTTGTGTAGGAAGTACAGTTCTTTTGTTCTGAGCAAACTCACTGTTCGGACACCATAGGAAACACAGTAGAGTAGAAGAGTGCTCTTTTCTCAAAAGCAGAGTATGTTTCTTGTAAGGCGAGCTAGTGTTTCTTTCTCAGTCCTAAATGGAGTTGAATCACATGCAGATTCTGGTCCAACGAGCAAAAGTTGTTTTCTGGTAAGGAAAGTCACTATTGTGCTCCCCTTGCCATACACAGTGCAAATAGCTCTCGCGTCTGTTCCCAGCAAGTACAGTGTATCAGACTGAGGAGGAGCTACTGCTCCTGTCAGTTTTCTAAGCAGAGTTGAACTAGATATGGCCCGTGTGTGTAGGAAGCACAGTTCTTATGTTCTGAGCAAGTTCACTGTTCTGGCCCTATAGGAAACACAGTAGAGTAGAAGAGTGCTCTTTTCTCAAAGCAGAGTGTGTTTCTTGTAAGGCGAGCTAGCGTTTGTTTCCTAGTCCTAAATGGAGTTGAATCACATGCAGTTTCTGGTCCTACGAACAAGAGTTGTTTTCTGGTAAGGAAAGTCAAGTTGCGCTCCCATTGCCATTCACAGTGCAAATAGCACTCCCGTCTGTTCCCAGCAAGTACAGTGTATTGGACTGAATAGGTGCTACTGTTCTTGTCAGTTTCCTAAGCAGAGTTGAACTAGAAATGATCCGTGTGTGTAGGAAGCACAGTTCTTTTGTTCTGAGCAAGCTCACTGTTTGGACCCCATAGGAAACACAGTAGAGTAGAAGAGTGCTCTTTTCTCTAAAGCAGAGTGTGTTTCTTGTAAGGCGAGCTAGAGTTTGTTTCCCAGTCCTAAATGGTGTTGAGTCACATGCAGTTTTTGGTCCTACGAGCAAGAGTTGTTTTCTGGTAAGAAGAGTCACTATTGCGCTGCCATTGCCATACACAGGACAAATAGCACTGGCGTCTGTTCGCAGCAAGTACAGTGTATTGGACTGAAGAGGATCTACTGTTATTGTCAGGTTCCGAAGCAGAATTGAACTAGATATGGCCATGTGTGTAGGAAGCACAGTTCTTTTGTTCTGAGCAAGCTCACTGTTCGGACAGCATAGGAAACACAGTAGAGTAGAAGAGTGCTCTTTTCTCAAAAACAGAGTGTGTTTTTTGTAAGGCAAGCTATCATTTATTTCCCAGTCCTAAATGGAGTTGAATCACATGCAGTTTCTGGTCCTACGAGCAAGAGTTTTTTTCTGGTAAGGAAAGTCACTATTGCGCTCCCTTTGCCATACACAGTGCAAATAGCACACGCGTCTGTTCCCAGCAAGTACACTGTATCGGACTGAAGAGGAGCTACTGTTCTTGTCAGTTTCCTAAGCAGAGTTGAACTAGATATGGCCCTTGTGTCTAGGAAGCACAGTTCATTTGTTCTGAGCAAGCTCACTGTTCTGGCCCTATAGTAAACACAGTAGAGTAGAAGAGTGCTCTTTTCTCAAAAGCAGAGTGTGTTTCTTGTAAGGCGAGCTAGAGTTTGTTTCCCAGTCCTAAAGGGAGTTGAGTCACACGCAGTTTTTTGTCCTACAAGCAAGAGTTGTTTTCTGGTAACAAGAGTCACTATTGTGCTCCAATTGCCATACACAGTGCAAGTAGCTCTCGCGTCTGTTCTCAGCAAGTACAGTGTATCGGACTGAAGAGGAGCTACTGTTCTTGTCAGTTTCCTAAGCAGAGTTGAACTAGATATGGCCCGTGTGTTTAGGAAGCACAGTTCTTTTGTTCTGAGCAAGCTCACTGTTTTGAACACATAGGAAACACAGTAGAGTAGAAGAGTGCTCTTTTCTCTAAAGCAGAGTGTGTTTCTTGTAAGGCGAGCTCGCGTTTGTTTCCCAGTCCTAAATGGAGTTGAGTCACAGGCAGTTTTTCGTCCTACGAGCAAGAGTTGTTTTATGGTAAGAAGAGTCACTATTGCGCTCCAAATGCCATACACAGTGCAAATAGCACTCGCGTCTGTTCCCAGCAAGTACAGTGTATCGGACTGAAGAGGAGCTACTGTTCTTGTCAGTTTCCTAAGCAGAGTTGAACTAGATATGGCCCGTTTGTTTAGGAAGCACAGTTATTATGTTCTGAGCAAGCTCACTGTTCTGGCCCTATAGGAAACACAGTAGAGTAGAAGAGTGCTCTTTTCTCTAAAGCAGAGTGTGTTTCTTGTAAGGCGAGCTAGCATTTGTTTCCCATTCCTAAATGGAGTTGAGTCACATGCAGTTTTTGGTCCTACTAGCAAGAGTTGTTTTCTGGTAAGAAGAGTCACTATTGTGCTCCAAATGCCATACACAGTGCAAATAGCACTCGTGTCTGTTCCCAGCAAGTACAGTGTATCGGACAGAAGAGGAGCTACTGTTCTTGCCAGTTTCCTAAGCAGAGTTGAACTAGATATGGCACGTGTGTAGGAAGCACAGTTCTTTTGTTCTGAGCAAGCTCACTGTTCGGACACCAAAGGAAACACAGTAGAGTAGAAGAGTGCTCTTTTCTCAAAAGCAGAGTATGTTTCTTGTAAGGCGAGCTAGCGTTTCTTTCTCAGTCCTAAATGGAGTTGAATCACATGCAGTTTCTGGTCCTACGAGCAAGAGTTGTTTTCTGGTAAGGAAAGTCACTATTGCGCTGCCATTGCCATACACAGTGCAAATAGCACTTGCGTCTGTTCCCAGCAAGTACAGTGTATCGGACTGAAGAGGAGCTACTGTTTTTGTCAGTTTCCTAAGCAGAGTTGAACTAGATATGGCCCGCTTGTTTAGGAAGCACAGTTATTATGTTCTGAGCAAGCTCACTGTTCTGGCCCTATAGGAAACACAGTAGAGTAGAAGAGTGCTCTTTTCTCTAAAGCAGAGTGTGTTTCTTATAAGGCGAGCTAGCGTTTGTTTCCCAGTCCTAAATGGAGTTGAGTCACATGCAGTTTTTGGTCCTACGAGCAAGAGTTGTTTTCCGGTAAGAAGAGTCACTATTGTGCTCCAAATGCCATACACAGTGCAAATAGCACTCGTGTCTGTTCCCAGCAAGCACAGTGTATTGGACTGAATAGGAGCTACTGTTCTTGTCAGTTTCCTAAGCAGAGTTGAACTACATATGGTCCATGTGTGTGGGAAGCACAGTTCTTTTGTTCTGAGCAAGCTCACTCTTCTGGCCCTATAGGAAACACAGTAGAGTAGAAGAGTGCTCTTTTCTCCAAAGCAGAGTGTGTTTCTTGTAAGGCGAGCTAGCGTTTGTTTGCCAGTCCTAAATGGAGTTGAATCACATGCAGTTTCTGGTCCTACGAGCAAGAGTTGTTTTATGGTAAGAAAAGTCACTATTGTGCTCCCATTGCATTACACAGAACAAATAGCATTCGCGTCTGTTCCCAGCAAGTACAGTATATCGGACTGAAGAGGAGCTACTCTTTTTGTTAGTTTCCTAAGTAGAAATGAACTAGATATGGCCCGTGTGTGTAGGAAGCACCGTTCTTATGTTCTGAGCAAGTTCACTGTTCTGGCCCTATAGGAAACACAGTAGAGTAGAAGAGTGCTCTTTTCTCAAAGCAGAGTGGGTTTCTTGTAAGGCGAGCTAGCGTTTGTTTCCTAGTCCTAAATGGAGTTGAATCACATGCAGTTTCTGGTCCTACGAACAAGAGTTGTTTTCTGGTAAGGAAAGTCACGTTGCGCTCCCATTGCCATTCACAGTGCAAATAGCACTCCCATCTGTTCCCAGCAAGTACAGTGTATTGGACTGAATAGGTGCTACTGTTCTTGTCAGTTTCCTAAGCAGAGTTGAACTAGAAATGATCCGTGTGTGTAGGAAGCACAGTTCTTTTGTTTTGAGCAAGCTCACTGCTTGGACCCCATAGGAAACACAGTAGAGTAGAAGAGTGCTCTTTTCTCTAAAGCAGAGTGTGTTTCTTGTAAGGCGAGCTAGCGTTTGTTTCCCAGTCCTAAATGGTGTTGAGTCACATGCAGTTTTTGGTCCTACGAGCAAGAGTTGTTTTCTGGTAAGAAGAGTCACTATTGCGCTGCCATTGCCATACACAGGACAAATAGCACTGGTGTCTGTTCGCAGCAAGTACAGTGTATTGGACTGAAGAGGATCTACTGTTATTGTCAGGTTCCGAAGCAGAATTGAACTAGATATGGCCATGTGTGTAGGAAGCACAGTTCTTTTGTTCTGAGCAAGCTCACTGTTCGGACACCATAGGAAACACAGTAGAGTAGAAGAGTGCTCTTTTCTCAAAAGCAGAGTGTGTTTTTTGTAAGGCAAGCTATCATTTATTTCCCAGTCCTAAATGGTGTTGAATCACATGCAGTTTGTGCTCCTACGAGCAAGTGTTGTTTTCTGGTAAGGAAAGTCACTATTGTGCTCCCTTTGCCATACACAGTGCAAATAGCACACGCGTCTGTTCCCAGCAAGTACACTGTATCGGACTGAAGAGGAGCTACTGTTCTTGTCAGTTTCCTAAGCAGAGTTGAACTAGATATGGCCCTTGTGTCTAGGAAGCACAGTTCATTTGTTCTGAGCAAGCTCACTGTTCTGGCCCTATAATAAACACAGTAGAGTAGAAGAGTGCTCTTTTCTCAAAAGCAGAGTGTGTTTCTTGTAAGGCGAGCTAGAGTGTGTTTCCCAGTCCTAAAGGGAGTTGAGTCACATGCAGTTTTTTGTCCTACGAGCAAGAGTTGTTTTATGGTAAGAAGAGTCACTATTGCGCTCCAAATGCCATACACAGTGCAAACAGCACTCGCGTCTGTTCCCAGCAAGTACAGTGTATTGGACTGAATAGGAGCTACTGTTCATGTCTGTTTCCTAAGCAGAGTTGAACTACATATGGTCCATGTGTGTGGGAAGCACAGTTCTTTTGTTCTGAGCAAGCTCACTGTTTGGACCCCATAGGAAACACAGTAGAGTAGAAGAGTGCTCTTTTCTCTAAAGCAGAGTGTGTTTCTTGTAAGGCGAGCTAGCGTTTGTTTCCCAGTCCTAAATGGAGTTGAATCCCATGCAGTTTCTGGTACTACGAGCAAGAGTTGTTTTCTGGTAAGAAGAGTCACTATTGCGCTGTCATTGCCATACACAGGACAAATAGCACTGGCGTCTGTTCGCAGCAAGTACAGTGTATTGGACTGAAGAGGATGTACTGTTATTGTCAGGTTCCGAAGCAGAATTGAACTAGATATGGCCATGTGTGTAGGAAGCACAGTTCTTTTGTTCTGAGCAAGCTCACTGTTCGGACACCATAGGAAACACAGTAGAGTAGAAGAGTGCTCTTTTCTCAAAAGCAGAGTGTGTTTTTTGTAAGGCAAGCTATCGTTTATTTCCCAGTCCTAAATGGAGTTGAATCACAGGCAGTTTCTGGTCCTACGAGCAAGAGTTGTTTTCTGGTAAGGAAAGTCACTATTGTGTTCCCTTTGCCATACACAGTGCAAATAGCACTCGCGTCTGTTCCCAGCAAGTACAGTGTATTGGAATGAAGAGGAGCTACTGTTCTTGTCAGTTTCCTAAGCAGAGTTGAACTAGATATGACCCATGTGTGTAGGAAGCACAGTTCTTTTGTTCTGAGCAAGCTCACTGTTCGGACCCCATAGGAAACACAGTATAGTAGAAGAGTGCTCTTTTCTCAAAAGCAGAGTGTGTTTCTTGTAAGGCGAGCGCGCATTTGTTTCCCAGTCCTAAAGGGAGTTGAATCCCATGCAGTTTCTGGTCCTACGAGCAAGAGTTGTTTTCTGGTAAGGAAAGTCACTATTGTGCTCCCTTTGCCATACACAGTGCAAATAGCACACGCGTCTGTTCCCAGCAAGTACACTGTATCTGACTGAAGAGGAGCTACTGTTCTTGTCAGTTTCCTAAGCAGAGTTGAACTAGATATGGCCCTTGTGTCTAGGAAGCACAGTTCATTTGTTCTGAGCAAGTTCACTGTTCTGGCCCTATAGTAAACACAGTAGAGTAGAAGAGTGCTCTTTTCTCAAAAGCAGAGTGTGTTTCTTGTAAGGCGAGCTAGAGTTTGTTTCCCAGTCCTAAAGGGAGTTGAGTCACATGCAGTTTTTTGTCCCACGAGCAAGAGTTGTTTTCTGGTAAGAAGAGTCACTATTGTGCTCCAATTGCCATACACAGTGCAAGTAGCTCTCGCGTCTGTTCTCAGCAAGTACAGTGTATCGGACTGAAGAGGAGCTACTGTTCATGTCAGTTTCCTAAGCAGAGTTGAACTAGATATGGCCCGTGTGTAGGAAGCACAGTTCTTTTGTTCTGAGCAAGCTCACTGTTCTGGCCCTATAGGAAACACAGTAGAGTAGAAGAGTGCTCTTTTCTCTAAAGCAGAGTGTGTTTCTTGAAAGGCGAGGTCGCGTTTGTTTCCCAGTCCTAAATGGAGTTGAGTCACAGGCAGTTTTTCGTCCTACGAGCAAGAGTTTTTTTCTGGTAAGAAGAGTCACTATTGCGCTCCAAATGCCATACACAGTGCAAATAGCACTCCCGTCTGTTTCCAGCAAGCACAGTGTATTGGACTGAATAGGAGCTACTGTTCTTGTCAGTTTCCTAAGCAGAGTTGAACTACATATGGTCCATGTGTGTGGGAAGCACAATTCTTTTGTTCTGAGCAAGCTCACTGTTCTGGCCCTATAGGAAACACAGTAGAGTAGAAGAGTGCTCTTTTCTCAAAAGCAGAGTGTGTTTCATGTAAGGCGAGCTAGCATTTGTTTCCCATTCCTAAATGGAGTTGAATCACATGCAGTTTCTGGACCTACGAGCAAGAGTTTTTTTCTGGTAAAGAAAGTCACTATTGCGCTCCCATTGCCATACACAGTGCAAATAGCACTCGCGTCTGTTCCCAGCAAGTACAGTGTATCGGACAGAAGAGGAGCTACTGTTCTTGCCAGTTTCCTAAGCAGAGTTGAACTAGATATGGCCCGTGTGTAGGAAGCACAGTTCTTATGTTCTGAGCAAGTTCACTGTTCTGGCCCTATAGGAAACACAGTAGAGTAGAAGAGTGCTCTTTTCTCAAAAGCAGAGTGTGTTTCTTGTAAGGCGAGCTAGCGTTTGTTTCCTAGTCCTAAATGGAGTTGAATCACATGCAGTTTCTGGTCCTACGAACAAGAGTTGTTTTCTGGTAAGGAAAGTCACTTTGCGCTCCCATTGCCATTCACAGTGCTAATAGCACTCCCGTCTGTTCCCAGCAGTACAGTGTATTGGACTGAATAGGTGCTACTGTTCTTGTCAGTTTCCTAAGCAGAGTTGAACTAGAAATGATCCGTGTGTATAGGAAGCACAGTTCTTTTGTTCTGAGCAAGCTCACTGTTTGGACCCCATAGGAAACACAGTAGAGTAGAAGAGTGCTCTTTTCTCTAAAGCAGAGTGTGTTTCTTGTAAGGCGAGCTAGCGTTTGTTTCCCAGTCCTAAATGGAGTTGAATCCCATGCAGTTTCTGGTACTACGAGCAAGAGTTGTTTTCTGGTAAGAAGAGTCACTATTGCGCTGCCATTGCCATACACAGGACAAATAGCACTGGCGTCTGTTCGCAGCAAGTACAGTGTATTGGACTGAAGAGGATGTACTGTTATTGTCAGGTTCCGAAGCAGAATTGAACTAGATATGGCCATGTGTGTAGGAAGCACAGTTCTTTTGTTCTGAGCAAGCTTACTGTTCGGACACCATAGGAAACACAGTAGAGTAGAAGAGTGCTCTTTTCTCAAAAGCAGAGTGTGTTTTTTGTAAGGCAAGCTATCGTTTATTTCCCAGTCCTAAATGGAGTTGATCACATGCAGTTTCTGGTCCTACGAGCAAGAGTTGTTTTCTGGTAAGGAAAGTCACTATTGCGTTCCCTTTGCCATACACAGTGCAAATAGCACTCGCGTCTGGTCCCAGCAAGTACAGTGTATCGGACTGAAGAGGAGCTACTGTTCTTTTCAGTTTCCTAAGCAGAGTTGAACTAGATATGGCCCGTTTGTTTAGGAAGCACAGTTATTATGTTCTGAGCAAGCTCACTGTTCTGGCCCTATAGGAAACACAGTAGAGTAGAAGAGTGCTCTTTTCTCTAAAGCAGAGTGTGTTTCTTGTAAGGCGAGCTAGCGTTTGTTTCCCAGTCCTAAATGGAGTTGAGTCACATGCAGTTTTTGGTCCTACGAGCAAGAGTTGTTTTCTGGTAAGAAGAGTCACTATTGTGCTCCAAATGCCATACACAGTGCAAATAGCACTCGTGTCTGTTCCCAGCAAGTACAGTGTATCGGACAGAAGAGGAGCTACTGTTCTTGCCAGTTTCCTAAGCAGAGTTGAACTAGAAATGGCCCGTGTGTAGGAAGCACAGTTCTTTTGTTCTGAGCAAGCTCACTGTTCGGACACCATAGGAAACACAGTAGAGTAGAAGAGTGCTCTTTCCTCAAAAGCAGAGTATGTTTCTTGTAAGGCGAGCTAGCGTTTCTTTCTCAGTCCTAAATGGAGTTGAATCACATGCAGTTTCTGGTCCTATGAGCAAGAGTTGTTTTCTGGTAACGAAAGTCACTATTGCGCTGCCATTGCCATACACAGTGCAAATAGCACTCGCATCTGTTCCCAGCAAGTACAGTGTATCGGACTGAAGAGGAGCTACTGTTTTTGTCAGTTTCCTAAGCAGAGTTGAACTAGATATGGCCCGTGTGTGTAGGAAGCACAGTTCTTATGTTCTGAGCAAGCTCACTGTTCTGGCCCTATAGGAAACACAGTAGAGTAGAAGAGTGCTCTTTTCTCTAAAGCAGATTGTGTTTCTTGTAAGGCGAGCTAGCATTTGTTTCCCATTCCTAAATGGAGTTGAATCACATACAGTTTCTGGACCTACGAGCAAGAGTTTTTTTCTGGTAAAGAAAGTCACTATTGCGCTCCTATTGCAATACACAGTGCAAATAGCACTCGCGTCTGTTCCCAGCAAGTACAGTGTATCGGACAGAAGAGGAGCTACTGTTCTTGCCAGTTTCCTAAGCAGAGTTGAACTAGATATGGCCCTTGTGTAGGAAGCACAGTTCTTTTGTACTGAGCAAGCTCACTGTTCGGACACCATAGGAAACACAGTAGAGTAGAAGAGTGCTCTTTTCTCAAAAGCAGAGTATGTTTCTTGTAAGGCGAGCTAGCGTTTCTTTCTCAGTCCTAAATGGAGTTGAATCACATGCAGTTTCTGGTCCTATGAGCAAGAGTTGTTTTCTGGTAAGGAAAGTCACTATTGCGCTGCCATTGCCATACACAGTGCAAATAGCACTCGCATCTGTTCCCAGCAAGTACAGTGTATCGGACTGAAGAGGAGCTACTGTTTTTGTCAGTTTCCTAAGCAGAGTTGAACTAGATATGGCCCGTTTGTTTAGGAAGCACAGTTATTATGTTCTGAGCAAGCTCACTGTTCTGGCCCTATAGGAAACACAGTAGAGTAGAAGAGTGCTCTTTTCTCTAAAGCAGAGTGTGTTTCTTATAAGGCGAGCTAGCGTTTGTTTCCCAGTCCTAAATGGAGTTGAGTCACATGCAGTTTTTGGTCCTACGAGCAAGAGTTGTTTTCCGGTAAGAAGAGTCACTATTGCGCTCCAAATGCCATACACAGTGCAAATAGCACTCGTGTCTGTTCCCAGCAAGCACAGTGTATTGGACTGAATAGGAGCTACTGTTCTTGTCAGTTTCCTAAGCAGAGTTGAACTACATATGGTCCATGTGTGTGGGAAGCACAGTTCTTTTGTTCTGAGCAAGCTCACTCTTCTGGCCCTATAGGAAACACAGTAGAGTAGAAGAGTGCTCTTTTCTCCAAAGCAGAGTGTGTTTGTTGTAAGGCGAGCTAGCGTTTGTTTGCCAGTCCTAAATGGAGTTGAATCACATGCAGTTTCTGGTCCTACGAGCAAGAGTTGTTTTATGGTAAGAAGAGTCACTATTGCGCTGCCATTGCCATACACAGGACAAATAGCACTGGCGTCTGTTCCCAGCAAGTACAGTGTATTGGACTGAAGAGGATCTACTGTTCTTGTCAGGTTCCTAAGCAGAATTGAACTAGATATGGTCTTGTGTGTAGAAAGCACAGTTCTTTTGTTCTGAGCAAGTTCACTGTTCGGACCCCAGAGGAAACACAGTAGAGTAGAAGAGTGCTCTTTTCTCTAAAGCAGAGTGTGTTTCTTGTAAGGCGAGGTAGCATTTTTTTCCCAGTCCTAAATGGAGTTGAATCACATGCAGTTTGTGGTCCTACGAGCAAGAGTTGTTTTCTGGTAAGGAAAGTCACTATTGCGCTCCCATTGCATTACACAGAACAAATAGCATTCGCGTCTGTTCCCAGCAAGTACAGTATATCGGACTGAAGAGGAGCTACTGTTTTTGTTAGTTTCCTAAGTAGAATTGAACTAGATATGGCCCGTGTGTGTAGGAAGCACAGTTCTTATGTTCTGAGCAAGTTCACTGTTCTGGCCCTATAGGAAACACAGTAGAGTAGAAGAGTGCTCTTTTCTCAAAAGCAGAGTGTGTTTCTTGTAAGGCGAGCTAGCGTTTGTTTCCTAGTCCTAAATGGAGTTGAATCACATGCAGTTTCTGGTCCTACGAACAAGAGTTGTTTTCTGGTAAGGAAAGTCACTTTGCGCTCCCATTGCCATTCACAGTGCAAATAGCACTCCCGTCTGTTCCCAGCAGTACAGTGTATTGGACTGAATAGGTGCTACTGTTCTTGTCAGTTTCCTAAGCAGAGTTGAACTAGAAATGATCCGTGTGTGTAGGAAGCACAGTTCTTTTGTTCTGAGCAAGCTCACTGTTTGGACCCCATAGGAAACACAGTAGAGTAGAAGAGTGCTCTTTTCTCTAAAGCAGAGTGTGTTCCTTATAAGGCGAGCTAGCGTTTGTTTCCCAGTCCTAAATGGAGTTGAGTCACATGCAGTTTTTGGTCCTACGAGCAAGAGTTGTTTTCCGGTAAGAAGAGTCACTATTGCGCTCCAAATGCCATACAGAGTGCAAATAGCACTCGTGTCTGTTCCCAGCAAGCACAGTGTATTGGACTGAATAGGAGCTACTGTTCTTGTCAGTTTCCTAAGCAGAGTTGAACTACATATGGTCCATGTGTGTGGGAAGCACAGTTCTTTTGTTCTGAGCAAGCTCACTCTTCTGGCCCTATAGGAAACACAGTAGAGTAGAAGAGTGCTCTTTTCTCCAAAGCAGAGTGTGTTTCTTGTAAGGCGAGCTAGCGTTTGTTTGCCAGTCCTAAATGGAGTTGAATCACATGCAGTTTCTGGTCCTACGAGCAAGAGTTGTTTTATGGTAAGAAGAGTCACTATTGCGCTGCCATTGCCATACACAGGACAAATAGCACTGGCGTCTGTTCCCAGCAAGTACAGTGTATTGGACTGAAGAGGATCTACTGTTCTTGTCAGGTTCCTAAGCAGAATTGAACTAGATATGGTCTTGTGTGTAGAAAGCACAGTTCTTTTGTTCTGAGCAAGTTCACTGTTCGGACCCCATAGGAAACACAGTAGAGTAGAAGAGTGCTCTTTTCTCTAAAGCAGAGTGTGTTTCTTGTAAGGCGAGGTAGCGTTTTTTTCCCAGTCCTAAATGGAGTTGAATCACATGCAGTTTGTGGTCCTACGAGCAAGAGTTGTTTTCTGGTAAGGAAAGTCACTATTGCGCTCCCATTGCATTACACAGAACAAATAGCATTCGCGTCTGTTCCCAGCAAGTACAGTATATCGGACTGAAGAGGAGCTACTGTTTTTGTTAGTTTCCTAAGTAGAATTGAACTAGATATGGCCCGTGTGTGTAGGAAGCACAGTTCTTATGTTCTGAGCAAGCTCGCTGTTCTGGCCGTATAGGAAACACAGTAGAGTAGAAGAGTGCTCTTTTCTCTAAAGCAGAGTGTGTTTCTTGTAAGGCGAGCTAGCATTTGTTTCCCATTCCTAAATGGAGTTGAATCACATACAGTTTCTGTACCTACGACCAAGAGTTTTTTTCTGGTAAAGAAAGTCACTATTGCGCTCCTATTGCAATACACAGTGCAAATAGCACTCGCGTCTGTTCCCAGCAAGTACAGTGTATCGGACAGAAGAGGAGCTACTGTTCTTGCCAGTTTCCTAAGCAGAGTTGAACTAGATATGGCCCGTGTGTAGGAAGCACAGTTGTTTTGTTCTGAGCAAGCTCACTGTTCGGACACGATAGGAAACACAGTAGAGTAGAAGAGTGCTCTTTTCTCAAAAGCAGAGTATGTTTCTTGTAAGGCGAGCTAGCGTTTCTTTCTCAGTCCTAAATGGAGTTGAATCACATGCAGTTTCTGGTCCTATGAGCAAGAGTTGTTTTCTGGTAAGGAAAGTCACAATTGCGCTGCCATTGCCATACACAGTGCAAATAGCACTCGCATCTGTTCCCAGCAAGTACAGTGTATCGGACTGAAGAGGAGCTACTGTTTTTGTCAGTTTCCTAAGCAGAGTTGAACTAGATATGGCCCATTTGTTTAGGAAGCACAGTTATTATGTTCTGAGCAAGCTCACTGTTCTGGCCCTATAGGAAACACAGTAGAGTAGAAGAGTGCTCTTTTCTCTAAAGCAGAGTGTGTTTCTTATAAGGCGAGCTAGCGTTTGTTTCCCAGTCCTAAATGGAGTTGAGTCACATGCAGTTTTTGGTCCTATGAGCAAGAGTTGTTTTCCGGTAAGAAGAGTCACTATTGCGCTCCAAATGCCATACACAGTGCAAATAGCACTCTTGTCTGTTCCCAGCAAGCACAGTGTATTGGACTGAATAGGAGCTACTGTTCTTGTCAGTTTCCTAAGCAGAGTTGAACTACATATGGTCCATGTGTGTGGGAAGCACAGTTCTTTTGTTCTGAGCAAGCTCACTCTTCTGGCCCTATAGGAAACACAGTAGAGTAGAAGAGTGCTCTTTTCTCCAAAGCAGAGTGTGTTTCTTGTAAGGCGAGCTAGCGTTTGTTTGCCAGTCCTAAATGGAGTTGAATCACATGCAGTTTCTGGTCCTACGAGCAAGAGTTGTTTTATGGTAAGAAGAGTCACTATTGCGCTGCCATTGCCATACACAGGACAAATAGCACTGGCGTCTGTTCCCAGCAAGTACAGTGTATTGGACTGAAGAGGATCTACTGTTCTTGTCAGGTTCCTAAGCAGAATTGAACTAGATATGGCCCGTGTGTGTAGGAAGCACAGTTCTTATGTTCTGAGCAAGTTCACTGTTCTGGCCCTATAGGAAACACAGTAGAGTAGAAGAGTGCTCTTTTCTCAAAAGCAGAGTGTGTTTCTTGTAAGGCGAGCTCGCGTTTGTTTCCTAGGCCTAAATGGAGTTGAATCACATGCAGTTTCTGGTCCTACGAACAAGAGTTGTTTTCTGGTAAGGAAAGTCACTTTGCGCTCCCATTGCCATTCACAGTGCAAATAGCACTCCCGTCTGTTCCCAGCAGTACAGTGTATTGGACTGAATAGGTGCTACTGTTCTTGTCAGTTTCCTAAGCAGAGTTGAACTAGAAATGATCCGTGTGTGTAGGAAGCACAGTTCTTTTGTTCTGAGCAAGCTCACTGTTTGGACCCCATAGGAAACACAGTAGAGTAGAAGAGTGCTCTTTTCTCTAAAGCACAGTGTGTTTCTTGTAAGGCGAGCTAGCGTTTGTTTCCCAGTCCTAAATGGAGTTGAATCCCATGCAGTTTCTGGTACTACGAGCAAGAGTTGTTTTCTGGTAAGAAGAGTCACTATTGCGCTGCCATTGCCATACACAGGACAAATAGCACTGGCGTCTGTTCGCAGCAAGTACAGTGTATTGGACTGAAGAGGATGTACTGTTATTGTCAGGTTCCGAAGCAGAATTGAACTAGATATGGCCATGTGTGTAGGAAGCACAGTTCTTTTGTTCTGAGCAAGCTCACTGTTCGGACACCATAGGAAACACAGTAGAGTAGAAGAGTGCTCTTTTCTCAAAAGCAGAGTGTGTTTTTTGTAAGGCAAGCTATCGTTTATTTCCCAGTCCTAAATGGAGTTGAATCACATGCAGTTTCTGGTCCTACGAGCAAGAGTTGTTTTCTGGTAAGGAAAGTCACTATTGCGTTCCCTTTGCCATACACAGTGCAAATAGCACTCGCGTCTGTTCCCAGAAGGTACAGTGTATCGGACTGAAGAGGAGCTACTGTTCTTTTCAGTTTCCTAAGCAGAGTTGAACTAGATATGGCCCGTTTGTTTAGGAAGCACAGTTATTATGTTCTGAGCAAGCTCACTGTTCTGGCCCTATAGGAAACACAGTAGAGTAGAAGAGTGCTCTTTTCTCTAAAGCAGAGTGTGTTTCTTGTAAGGCGAGCTAGCGTTTGTTTCCCAGTCCTAAATGGAGTTGAGTCACATGCAGTTTTTGGTCCTACGAGCAAGAGTTGTTTTCTGGTAAGAAGAGTCACTATTGTGCTCCAAATGCCATACACAGTGCAAATAGCACTCGTGTCTGTTCCCAGCAAGTACAGTGTATCGGACAGAAGAGGAGCTACTGTTCTTGCCAGTTTCCTAAGCAGAGTTGAACTAGATATGGCCCGTGTGTAGGAAGCACAGTTCTTTTGTTCTGAGCAAGCTCACTGTTCGGACACCATAGGAAACACAGTAGAGTAGAAGAGTGCTCTTTTCTCTAAAGCAGAGTGTGTTTCTTATAAGGCGAGCTAGCGTTTGTTTCCCAGTCCTAAATGGAGTTGAGTCACATGCAGTTTTTGGTCCTACGAGCAAGAGTTGTTTTCCGGTAAGAAGAGTCACTATTGCGCTCCAAATGCCATACACAGTGCAAATAGCACTCGTGTCTGTTCCCAGCAAGCACAGTGTATTGGACTGAATAGGAGCTACTGTTCTTGTCAGTTTCCTAAGCAGAGTTGAACTACATATGGTCCATGTGTGTGGGAAGCACAGTTCTTTTGTTCTGAGCAAGCTCACTGTTCTGGCCCTATAGGAAACACAGTAGAGTAGAAGAGTGCTCTTTTCTCCAAAGCAGAGTGTGTTTCTTGTAAGGCGAGCTAGCGTTTGTTTGCCAGTCCTAAATGGAGTTGAATCACATGCAGTTTCTGGTCCTACGAGCAAGAGTTGTTTTATGGTAAGAAGAGTCACTATTGCGCTGCCATTGCCATACACAGGACAAATAGCACTGGCGTCTGTTCCCAGCAAGTACAGTGTATTGGACTGAAGAGGATCTACTGTTCTTGTCAGGTTCCTAAGCAGAATTGAACTAGATATGGTCTTGTGTGTAGAAAGCACAGTTCTTTTGTTCTGAGCAAGTTCACTGTTCGGACCCCATAGGAAACACAGTAGAGTAGAAGAGTGCTCTTTTCTCTAAAGCAGAGTGTGTTTCTTGTAAGGCGAGGTAGCGTTTTTTTCCCAGTCCTAAATGGAGTTGAATCACATGCAGTTTGTGGTCCTACGAGCAAGAGTTGTTTTCTGGTAAGGAAAGTCACTATTGCGCTCCCATTGCATTACACAGAACAAATAGCATTCGCGTATGTTCCCAGCAAGTACAGTATATCGGACTGAAGAGGAGCTACTGTTTTTGTTAGTTTCCTAAGTAGAATTGAACTAGATATGGCCCGTGTGTGTAGGAAGCACAGTTCTTATGTTCTGAGCAAGCTCACTGTTCTGGCCGTATAGGAAACACAGTAGAGTAGAAGAGTGCTCTTTTCTCTAAAGCAGAGTGTGTTTCTTGTAAGGCGAGCTAGCATTTGTTTCCCATTCCTAAATGGAGTTGAATCACATACAGTTTCTGGACCTACGAGCAAGAGTTTTTTTCTGGTAAAGAAAGTCACTATTGCGCTCCTATTGCAATACGCAGTGCAAATAGCACTCACGTCTGTTCCCAGCAAGTACAGTGTATCGGACAGAAGAGGAGCTACTGTTTTTGCCAGTTTCCTAAGCAGAGTTTAACTAGATATGGCCCGTGTGTAGGAAGCACAGTTCTTTTGTTCTGAGCAAGCTCACTGTTCGGACACCATAGGAAACACAGTAGAGTAGAAGAGTGCTCTTTTCTCAAAAGCAGAGTATGTTTCTTGTAAGGCGAGCTAGCGTTTCTTTCTCAGTCCTAAATGGAGTTGAATCACATGCAGTTTCTGGTCCTACGAGCAAGAGTTGTTTTCTGGTAAGGAAAGTCACTATTGCGCTCCCCTTGCCATACACAGTGCAAATAGCTCTCGCGTCTGTTCCCAGCAAGTACAGTGTATCAGACTGAGGAGGAGCTAATGTTCCTGTCAGTTTCCTAAGCAGAGTTGAACTAGATATGGCCCGTGTGTGTAGGAAGCACAGTTATTATGTTCTGAGCAAGTTCACTGTTCTGGCCCTATAGGAAACACAGTAGAGTAGAAGAGTGCTCTTTTCTCAAAAGCAGAGTGTGTTTCTTGTAAGGCGAGCTAGCGTTTGTTTCCTAGTCCTAAATGGAGTTGAATCACATGCAGTTTCTGGTCCTACGAACAAGCGTTGTTTTCTGGTAAGGAAAGTCACTTTGCGCTCCCATTGCCATTCACAGTGCAAATAGCACTCCCGTCTGTTCCCAGCAGTACAGTGTATTGGACTGAATAGGTGCTACTGTTCTTGTCAGTTTCCTAAGCAGAGTTGAACTAGAAATGATCCGTGTGTATAGGAAGCACAGTTCTTTTGTTCTGAGCAAGCTCACTGTTTGGACCCCATAGGAAACACAGTAGAGTAGAAGAGTGCTCTTTTCTCTAAAGCAGAGTGTGTTTCTTGTAAGGCGAGCTAGCGTCTGTTTCCCAGTCCTAAATGGAGTTGAATCCCATGCAGTTTCTGGTACTACGAGCAAGAGTTGTTTTCTGGTAAGAAGAGTCACTATTGCGCTGCCATTGCCATACACAGGACAAATAGCACTGGCGTCTGTTCGCAGCAAGTACAGTGTATTGGACTGAAGAAGATCTACTGTTATTGTCAGGTTCCGAAGCAGAATTGAACTAGATATGGCCATGTGTGTAGGAAGCACAGTTCTTTTGTTCTGAGCAAGCTCACTGTTCGGACACCATAGGAAACACAGTAGAGTAGAAGAGTGCTCTTTTCTCAAAAGCAGAGTGTGTTTTTTGTAAGGCAAGCTATCGTTTATTTCCCAGTCCTAAATGGAGTTGAATCACATGCAGTTTCTGGTCCTACGAGCAAGAGTTGTTTTCTGGTAAGGAAAGTCACTATTGCGTTCCCTTTGCCATACACAGTGCAAATAGCACTCGCGTCTGTTCCCAGCAAGTACAGTGTATCGGACTGAAGAGGAGCTACTGTTCTTGTCAGTTTCCTAAGCAGAGTTGAACTAGATATGGCCCGTTTGTTTAGGAAGCACAGTTATTATGTTCTGAGCAAGCTCACTGTTCTGGCCCTATAGGAAACACAGTAGAGTAGAAGAGTGCTCTTTTCTCTAAAGCAGAGTGTGTTTCTTGTAAGGCGAGCTAGCGTTTGTTTCCCAGTCCTAAATGGAGTTGAGTCACATGCAGTTTCTGGTCCTACGAGCAAGAGTTGTTTTCTGGTAAGAAGAGTCACTATTGTGCTCCAAATGCCATACACAGTGCAAATAGCACTCGTGTCTGTTCCCAGCAAGTACAGTGTATCGGACAGAAGAGGAGCTACTGTTCTTGCCAGTTTCCTAAGCAGAGTTGAACTAGATATGGCCCGTGTGTAGGAAGCACAGTTCTTTTGTTCTGAGCAAGCTCACTGTTCGGACACCATTGGAAACACAGTAGAGTAGAAGAGTGCTCTTTTCTCAAAAGCAGAGTATGTTTCTTGTAAGGCGAGCTAGCGTTTCTTTCTCAGTCATAAATGGAGTTGAATCACATGCAGTTTCTGGTCCTACGAGCAAGAGTTGTTTTCTGGTAAGGAAATTCACTATTGCGCTGCCATTGCCATACACAGTGCAAATAGCACTCGCGTCTGTTCCCAGCAAGTACAGTGTATCGGACTGAAGAGGAGCTACTGTTTTTGTCAGTTTCCTAAGCAGAGTTGAACTAGATATGGCCCGTTTGTTTAGGAAGCACAGTTATTATGTTCTGAGCAAGCTCACTGTTCTGGCCCTATAGGAAACACAGTAGAGTAGATGAGTGCTCTTTTCTCTAAAGCAGAGTGTGTTTCTTGTAAGGCGAGCTAGCGTTTGTTTCCCAGTCCTAAATGGAGTTGAGACACATGCAGTTTTTGGTCCTACGAGCAAGAGTTGTTTTCCGGTAAGAAGAGTCACTATTGCGCTCCAAATGCCATACACAGTGCAAATAGCACTCGTGTCTGTTCCCAGCAAGCACAGTGTATTGGACTGAATAGGAGCTACTGTTCTTGTCAGTTTCCTAAGCAGAGTTGAACTACATATGGTCCATGTGTGTGGGAAGCACAGTTCTTTTGTTCTGAGCAAGCTCACTTTTCTGGCCCTATAGGAAACACAGTAGAGTAGAAGAGTGCTCTTTTCTCTAAAGCAGAGTATGTTTCTTGTAAGGCCAGCTAGCGTTTGTTTCCCAGTCCTAAATGGAGTTGAATCCCATGCAGTTTTTGGTCCTACGAGCAAGAGTTGTTTTCTGGTAAGAAAAGTCACTATTGTGCTCCAAATGCATACACAGTGCAAATAGCACTCGTGTCTGTTCCCAGCAAGTACAGTGTATCGGACAGAAGAGGAGCTACTGTTCTTGCCAGTTTCCTAAGCAGAGTTGAAATAGATATGGCCCGTGTGTAGGAAGCACAGTTCTTTTGTTCTGAGCAAGCTCACTGTTCGGACACCATAGGAAACACAGTAGAGTAGAAGAGTGCTCTTTTCTCAAAAGCAGAGTATGTTTCTTGTAAGGCGAGCTAGCGTTTCTTTCTCAGTCCTAAATGGAGTTGAATCACATGCAGATTCTGGTCCTAGGAGCAAGAGTTGTTTTCTGGTAAGGAAAGTCACTATTGCGCTGCCATTGCCATACACAGTGCAAATAGCACTCGCGTCTGTTCCCAGCAAGTACAGTGTATCGGACTGAAGAGGAGCTACTGTTTTTGTCAGTTTCCTAAGCAGAGTTGAACTAGATATGGCCCGTTTGTTTAGGAAGCACAGTTATTATGTTCTGAGCAAGCTCACTGTTCTGGCCCTTTAGGAAACACAGTAGAGTAGAAGAGTGCTCTTTTCTCTAAAGCAGAGTGTGTTTCTTGTAAGGCGAGCTAGCGTTTGTTTCCCAGTCCTAAATGGAGTTGAGTCACATGCAGTTTTTGGTCCTACGAGCAAGAGTTGTTTTCCGGTAAGAAGAGTCACTATTGCGCTCCAAATGACATACACAGTGCAAATAGCACTCTTGTCTGTTCCCAGCAAGCACAGTGTATTGGACTGAATAGGAGCTACTGTTCTTGTCAGTTTCCTAAGCAGAGTTGAACTACATATGGTCCATGTGTGTGGGAAGCACAGTTCTTTTGTTCTGAGCAAGCTCACTGTTCTGGCCCTATAGGAAACACAGTAGAGTAGAAGAGTGCTCTTTTCTCCAAAGCACAGTGTGTTTCTTGTAAGGCGAGCTAGCGTTTGTTTGCCAGTCCTAAATGGAGTTGAGTCACATGCAGTTTTTGGTCCTACGAGCAAGAGTTGTTTTCTGGTAAGAAGAGTCACTATTGTGCTCCAATTGCCATACACAGTGCAAGTAGCTCTCGCGTCTGTTCTCAGCAAGTACAGTGTATCGGACTGAAGAGGAGCTACTGTTCTTGTCAGTTTCCTAAGCAGAGTTGAAGTAGATATGGCCCGTGTGTAGGAAGCACAGTTCTTTTGTTCTGAGCAAGCTCACTGTTCTGGCCCTATAGGAAACACAGTAGAGTAGAAGAGTGCTCTTTTCTCTAAAACAGAGTGTGTTTCTTGTAAGGCGAGCTAGCGTTTTTTTCCCAGTCCTTAATGGAGTTGAATCACATGCAGTTTGTGGTCCTTCGAGCAAGAGTTGTTTTCTGGTAATGAAAGTCACTATTGCGCTCCCATTGCATTACACAGAACAAATAGCATTCGCTTCTGTTCCCAGCAAGTACAGTATATCGGACTGAAGAGGAGCTACTCTTTTTGTTAGTTTCCTAAGTAGAATTGAACTAGATATGGCCCGTGTGTGTAGGAAGCACAGTTCTTATGTTCTGAGCAAGCTCACTGTTCTGGCCGTATAGGAAACACAGTAGAGTAGAAGAGTGCTCTTTTCTCTAAAGCAGAGTGTGTTTCTTGTAAGGCGAGCTAGTGTTTCTTTCTCAGTCCTAAATGGAGTTGAATCACATGCACATTCTGGTCCAAGGAGCAAAAGTTGTTTTCTGGTAAGGAAAGTCACTATTGTGCTCCCTTTGCCATACACAGTGCAAATAGCTCTCGCGTCTGTTCCCAGCAAGTACAGTGTATCAGACTGAGGAGGAGCTACTGTTCCTGTCAGTTTTCTAAGCAGAGTTGAACTAGATATGGCCCGTGTGTGTAGGTAGCACAGTTCTTATGTTCTGAGCAAGTTCACTGTTCTGGCCCTATAGGAAACACAGTAGAGTAGAAGAGTGCTCTTTTCTCAAAGCAGAGTGTGTTTCTTGTAAGGCGAGCTAGCGTTTGTTTCCTAGTCCTAAATGGAGTTGAATCACATGCAGTTTCTGGTCCTACGAGCAAGAGTTGTTTTCTTGTAAGGAAAGTCACTATTGCGCTCCCCTTGCCATACACAGTGCAAATAGCACTCGCATCTGTTCCCACCAAGTACAGTGTATCAGACTGAAGAGGAGCTACTGTTCTTGTCAGTTTCCTAAGCAGAGTTGAACTAGATATGACCCATGTGTGTAGGAAGCACAGTTCTTTTGTTCTGAGCAAGCTCACTGTTCGGACCCCATAGGAAACACAGTAGAGTAGAAGAGTGCTCTTTTCTCAAAAGCAGAGTGTGTTTCTTGTAAGGCGAGCGAGCATTTGTTTCCCAGTCCTAAACGGAGTTGAATCACATGCAGTTTCTGGTCCTACGAGCAAGAGTTGTTTTCTGGTAAGGAAAGTCACTATTGTGCTCCCTTTGCCATACACAGTGCAAATAGCACACGCGTCTGTTCCCAGCAAGTACACTGTATCGGACTGAAGAGGAGCTACTGTTCTTGTCAGTTTCCAAAGCAGAGTTGAACTAGATATGGCCCTTGTGTCTAGGAAGCACAGTTCATTTGTTCTGAGCAAGCTCACTGTTCTGGCCCTATAGTAAACACAGTAGAGTAGAAGAGTGCTCTTTTCTCAAAAGCAGAGTGTGTTTCTTGTAAGGCGAGCTAGAGTTTGTTTCCCAGTCCTAAAGGGAGTTGAGTCACATGCAGTTTTTTGTCCTACGAGCAAGAGTTGTTTTCTGGTAAGAAGAGTCACTATTGTGCTCCAATTGCCATACACAGTGCAAGTAGCTCTCGCGTCGGTTCTCAGCAAGTACAGTGTATAGGACTGAAGAGGAGCTACTGTTCTTGTCAGTTTCCTAAGCAGAGTTGAACTAGATATGGCCCGTGTGTGTAGGAAGCACAGTTCTTTTGTTCTGAGCAAGCTCACTGTTCTGGCCCTATAGGAAACACAGTAGAGTAGAAGAGTGCTCTTTTCTCTAAAGCAGAGTATGTTTCTTGTAAGGCGAGCTCGCGTTTGTTTCCCAGTCCTAAAAGGAGTTGAGTCACACGCAGTTTTTCGTCCTACGAGCAAGAGTTTTTTTCTGGTAAGAAGAGTCACTATTGCGCTCCAAATGCCATACACAGTGCAAATAGCACTCGCGTCTGTTTCCAGCAAGCACAGTGTATTGGACTGAATAGGAGCTACTGTTCTTGTCAGTTTCCTAAGCAGAGTTGAACTACATATGGTCCATGTGTGTGGGAAGCACAGTTCTTTTGTTCTGAGCAAGCTCACTGTTCTGGCCCTATAGGAAACACAGTAGAGTAGAAGAGTGCTCTTTTCTCAAAAGCAGAGTGTGTTTCATGTAAGGCGAGCTAGCATTTGTTTCCCATTCCTAAATGGAGTTGAATCACATGCAGTTTTTGGTCCTACGAGCAAGAGTTTTTTTCTGGTAAAGAAAGTCACTATTGCGCTCCCATTGCCATACACAGTGCAAATAGCACTCGCGTCTGTTCCCAGCAAGTACAGTGTATCGGACAGAAGAGGAGCTACTGTTCTTGCCAGTTTCCTAAGCAGAGTTGAACTAGATATGGCCCGTGTGTAGGAAGCACAGTTCTTTTGTTCTGAGCAAGCTCACTTTTCGGACACCATAGGAAACACAGTAGAGTAGAAGAGTGCTCTTTTCTCAAAAGCAGAGTATGTTTCTTGTAAGGCGAGCTAGCGTTTCTTTCTCAGTCCTAAATGGAGTTGAATCACATGCAGTTTCTGGTCCTACGAGCAAGAGTTGTTTTCTGGTAAGGAAAGTCACTATTGCGCTCCCCTTGCCATACACAGTGCAAATAGCTCTCGCGTCTGTTCCCAGCAAGTACAGTGTATCAGACTGAGGAGGAGCTAATGTTCCTGTCAGGTTCCTAAGCAGAGTTGAACTAGATATGGCCCGTGTGTGTAGGAAGCACAGTTCTTATGTTCTGAGCAAGTTCACTGTTCTGGCCCCATAGGAAACACAGTAGAGTAGAAGAGTGCTCTTTTCTCAAAAGCAGAGTGTGTTTCTTGTAAGGCGAGCTAGCGTTTGTTTCCTAGTCCTAAATGGAGTTGAATCACATGCAGTTTCTGGTCCTACGAACAAGAGTTGTTTTCTGGTAAGGAAAGTCACTTTGCGCTCCCATTGCCATTCACAGTGCAAATAGCACTCCCGTCTGTTCCCAGCAGTACAGTGTATTGGACTGAATAGGTGCTACTGTTCTTGTCAGTTTCCTAAGCAGAGTTGAACTAGAAATGATCCGTGTGTGTAGGAAGCACAGTTCTTTTGTTCTGAGCAAGCTCACTGTTTGGACCCCATAGGAAACACAGTAGAGTAGAAGAGTGCTCTTTTCTCTAAAGCAGAGTGTGTTTCTTGTAAGGCGAGCTAGCATTTGTTTCCCAGTCCTAAATGGAGTTGAATCCCATGCAGTTTCTGGTACTACGAGCAAGATTTGTTTTCTGGTAAGAAGAGTCACTATTGCACTGCCATTGCCATACTCAGGACAAATAGCACTGGCGTCTGTTCGCAGCAAGTACAGTGTATTGGACTGAAGAGGATGTACTGTTATTGTCAGGTTCCGAAGCAGAATTGAACTAGATATGGCCATGTGTGTAGGAAGCACAGTTCTTTTGTTCTGAGCAAGCTCACTTTTTGGACACCATAGGAAACACAGTAGAGTAGAAGAGTGCTCTTTTCTCAAAAGCAGAGTGTGTTTTTTGTGAGGCGAGCTAGCGTTTGTTTCCCAGTCCTAAATGGAGTTGAGTCACATGCAGTTTTTGGTCCTACGAGCAAGAGTTGTTTTCTGGTAAGGAAAGTCACTATTGCGCTCCCATTGCATTACACAGAACAAATAGCATTCGCGTCTGTTCCCAGCAAGTACAGTATATCGGACTGAAGAGGAGCTACTGTTTTTGTTAGTTTCCTAAGTAGAATTGAACTAGATATGGCCCGTGTGTGTAGGAAGCACAGTTCTTATGTTCTGAGCAAGCTCACTGTTCTGGCCGTATAGGAAACACAGTAGAGTAGAAGAGTGCTCTTTTCTCTAAAGCAGAGTGTGTTTCTTGTAAGGCGAGCTAGCTTTTGTTTCCTAGTCCTAAATGGAGTTGAATCACATGCAGTTTCTGGTCCTACGAACAAGAGTTGTTTTCTGGTAAGGAAAGTCACTTTGCGCTCCCATTGCCATTCACAGTGCAAATATCACTCCCGTCTGTTCCCAGCAGTACAGTGTATTGGACTGAATAGGTGCTACGGTTCTTGTCAGTTTCCTAAGCAGAGTTGAACTAGAAATGATCCGTGTGTGTAGGAAGCACACTTCTATTGTTCTGAGCAAGCTCACTGTTTGGACCCCATAGGAAACACAGTAGAGTAGAAGAGTGCTCTTTTCTCTAAAGCAGAGTATGTTTCTTGTAAGGCGAGCTAGCGTTTGTTCCCCAGTCCTAAATGGAGTTGAATCCCATGCAGTTTCTGGTACTACGAGCAAGAGTTGTTTTCTGGTAAGAAGAGTCACTATTGCGCTGCCATTGCCATACACAGGACAAATAGCACTGGCGTCTGTTCGCAGCAAGTACAGTGTATTGGACTGAAGAGGATGTACTGTTATTGTCAGGTTCCGAAGCAGAATTGAACTAGATATGGCCATGTGTGTAGGAAGCCCAGTTCTTTTGTTCTGAGCAAGCTCACTGTTCGGACACCATAGGAAACACAGTAGAGTAGAAGAGTGCTCTTTTCTCAAAAGCAGAGTGTGTTTTTTGTAAGGCAAGCTATCGTTTATTTCCCAGTCCTAAATGGAGTTGAATCACATGCAGTTTCTGTTCCTACGAGCAAGAGTTGTTTTCTAGTAAGGAAAGTCACTATTGCGTTCCCTTTGCCATACACAGTGCAAATAGCACTCGCGTCTGTTCCCAGCAAGTACAGTGTATCGGACTGAAGAGGAGCTACCGTTCTTGTCAGTTTCCTAAGCAGAGTTGAACTAGATATGGCCCGTTTGTTTAGGAAGCACAGTTATTATGTTCTGAGCAAGCTCACTGTTCTGGCCCTATAGGAAACACAGTAGAGTAGAAGAGTGCTCTTTTCTCTAAAGCAGAGTGTGTTTCTTGTAAGGCGAGCTAGCGTTTGTTTCCCAGTCCTAAATGGAGTTGAGTCACATGCAGTTTTTGGTCCTACAAGCAAGAGTTGTTTTCCGGTAAGAAGAGTCACTATTGCGCTCCAAATGCCATACACAGTGCAAATAGCACTCGTGTCTGTTCCCAGCAAGCACAGTGTATTGGACTGAATAGGAGCTACTGTTCTTGTCAGTTTCCTAAGCAGAGTTGAACTACATATGGTCCATGTGTGTGGGAAGCACAGTTCTTTTGTTCTGAGCAAGCTCACTCTTCTGGCCCTATAGGAAACACAGTAGAGTAGAAGAGTGCTCTTTTCTCCAAAGCACAGTGTGTTTCTTGTAAGGCGAGCTAGCGTTTGTTTGCCAGTCCTAAATGGAGTTGAGTCACATGCAGTTTTTGGTCCTACGAGCAAGAGTTGTTTTCTGGTAAGAAGAGTCACTATTGTGCTCCAATTGCCATACACAGTGCAAGTAGCTCTCGCGTCTGTTCTCAGCAAGTACAGTGTATTGGACTGAAGAGGATCTACTGTTCTTGTCAGGTTCCTAAGCAGAATTGAACTAGATATGGTCTTTTGTGTAGGAAGCACAGTTCTTTGGTTCTGAGAAAGTTCACTGTTCGGACCCCATAGGAAACACAGTAGAGTAGAAGAGTGCTCTTTTCTCTAAAGCAGAGTGTGTTTCTTGTAAGGCGAGGTAGCGTTTTTTTCCCAGTCCTAAATGGAGTTGAATCACATGCAGTTTGTGGTCCTACGAGCAAGAGTTGTTTTCTGGTAAGGAAAGTCACTATTGAGCTCCTATTGCATTACACAGAACATATAGCGTTCGAGTCTGTTCCCAGCAAGTACAGTGTATCGGACAGAAGAGGAGCTACTGTTCTTGCCAGTTTCCTAAGCAGAGTTGAACTAGATATGGCCCGTGTGTAGGAAGCACAGTACTTTTGTTCTCAGCAAGCTCACTGTTCTGGCCCTATAGGAAACACAGTAGAGTAGATGAGTGCTCTTTTCTCTAAAGCAGAGTGTGTTTCATATAAGGCGAGCTAGCATTTGTTTCCCAGTCCTAAATAGAGTTGAATCACATGCAGTTTCTGGTCCTACGAGCAAGAGTTGTTTTCTGGTAAGGAAAGTCACCATTGCGCTCCCTTTGCCATACACAGTGCAAAAAGCACTCGTGTCTTTTCCCAGCAAGTACAGTTTATTGGTCTGAAGAGGAGCTACTGTTCTTGTCAGAATCCTAAGCAGAGTTGATCTACATATGGTCCGTGTGTGTAGGAAGCACAGTTCTTATGTTCTGAGCAAGCTCACTGTTCTGACCCTATAGGAAACACAGTAGAGTAGATGAGTGCTCTTTTCTCTAAAGCAGAGTGTGTTTCTTGTAAGGCGAGCTAGCGTTTGTTTCCCATTCCTAAATTGAGTTGAATCACATGCAGTTTCTGGTCCTACGAGCAAGATTGGTTTTCTGGTAAGGAAAGTCACTATTGTGCTCCCATTGCCATACAGTGCAAATAGCACTCCCGGCTGTTCCCAGCAAGTACAGTGTATCGGAAGGAAGAGGAGCTACTGTTCTTGTCAGTTTCCTAAGCAGAGTTGAACTAGATATGGCCCGTGTGTGTAGGAAGCACAGTTCTTATGTTCTGAGCAAGCTCACTGTTCTGGCCCTATAGGAAACACAGTAGAGTAGATGAGTGCTCTTTTCTCCAAAGCAGAGTGTGTTTCTTGTAAGGCGAGCTAGCGTTTGTTTCCTAGTCCTAAATGGAGTTGAATCACATGCAGTTTCTGGTCCTACGAACAAGAGGTGTTTTCTGGTAAGGAAAGTCACTATTGCGCTCCCATTGCCATACACAGTGCAAATAGCACTCGCGTCTGTTCCCAGCAAGTACAGTGTATTGGACTGAATAGGTGCTACTGTTCTTGTCAGTTTCCTAAGCAGACTTGAACTAGATATGGCCGTGTGTGTAGGAAGCACAGTTTTTTTGTTCTGAGCAAGCTCACTGTTCGGACCCCATAGGATACACAGTAGAGTAGAAGAGTGCTCTTTTCTCAAAAGCAGAGTGTGTTTCTTGTAAGGCGAGCTAGCGTTTGTTTCTCATTACTAAATGGAGTTGAATCACATGCAGTTTCTGGTCCTATGAGCAAGAGTTCTTTTCTGGTAAGGAAAGTCAATACTGCACTCCCATTGCCATACACAGTGCAAATAGCCCTCCCGTCTGTTCCCAGCAAGTACAGTGTATTGGACTAAAGAGGAGCTACTGTTCTTCTCAGTTTCCTAAGCAGAGTTGAACTACATATGGTCCTTGTGTGTAGGAAGCACAGTTCTTTTGTTCTGAGCAAGCTCACTGTTTGGACCCCATAGGAAACACAGTAGAGTAGAAGAGTGCTCTTTTCTCTAAAGCAAAGTGTGTTTCTTGTAAGGCGAGCTAGCGTTTGTTTCCCAGTCCTAAATGGAGGGGAATCACATGCAGTTTCTGGTCCTATGATCAAGAGTTGTTTTATGGTAAGAATAGTCACTATTGCGCTGCCATTGCCATACCCAGGACAAATTGCACTGGCGTCTGTTCCCAGCAAGTACAGTGTATTGGACTGAAGAGGATCTACTGTTCTTGTCAGGTTCCTAAGTAGAATTGAACTAGATGTGGCCGTGTGTGTAAGAAGCACAGTTCTTTTGTTCTGAGCAAGCTCACTGTTCTGGCCCTTAAGGAAACACAGTAGAGTAGAAGAGTGCTCTTTTCTCAAAAGCAGAGTGTGTTTCTTGTAAGGCGAGCTTGCGTTTGTTTCCCAGTCCTAGATGGAGTTGAGTCACATGCAGTTTTTTTTGTCCTACGAGCAAAAGTTGTTTTCTTGTATGAAGAGTCACTATTGCGCTCTCATTGCCATACACAGTGCAAATAGCACTCGCGTCTGCTCCCTGCAAGTACAGAGTATTGGACTGAAGAGGAGCTCCTGTTCTTGTCAGTTTCCTAAGCAGAGTTGAACTAGATATGGCCCATGTGTGTAGGAAGCACAGTTCTTTTGTTCAGAGCAAGCTCACTGTTCGGACCCCATAGAAAACACAGTAGAGTAGAAGAGTGCTCTTTTCTCAAAAGCAGAGTGTGTTTCATATAAGGCGAGCTAGCATTTGTTTCCCAGTCCTAAATGGAGTTGAATCACATGCAGTTTCTGGTCCTATGAGCAAGAGTTGTTTACTGGTAAGGAAAGTCACTATTGCGCTCCCATTGCCATCCACAGTGCAAATAGCACTCTCGTCTGTTCCCAGCAAGTATAGTGTATCAGACTGAAGAGTAGCTACTGTTCTTGTCAGTGTCCTAAGCAGAGTTGAACTAGATATGGCCCGTGTGTGTAGGAAGCACAGTTCTTATGTTCTGAGCAAGCTCACTGTTCTGGCCCTATAGGAAACACAGTAGAGTAGATGAGTGCTCTTTTCTCTAAAGCAGAGTGTGTTTCTTGTAAGGCGAGCTAGCGTTTGTTTCCTAGCTCTAAATGGAGTTGAATCACATGCAGTTTCTGGTCCTACGAACAAGAGTTGTTTTCTGGTAAGGAAAGTCACTATTGCGCTCCCATTGCCATTCACAGTGCAAATAGCACTCGCGTCTGTTCCCAGCAAGTACAGTGTATTGGACTGAATAGGTGCTACTGTTCTTGTCAGTTTCTTAAGCACAGTTGAACTAGATATGGCCCATGTGTGTAGGAAGCACAGTTCTTTTGTTCTGAGCAAGGTCACTGTTCTGGCCCTATAGGAAACACAGTAGAGTAGAAGAGTGCTCTTTTCTCAAAAGCAGAGTGTGTTTCTTGTAAGGCGAGCTAGAATTTGTTTCCCAGTCTTAAATGGAGTTGAGTCACATGCAGTTTTTTGTCCTACGAGCAAGAGTTGTTTTCTGGTAAGAAGAGTCACTATTGTGCTCCAATTGCCATACACAGTGCAAGTAGCACTCGCGTCTGTTCTCAGCAAGTACAGTGTATCGGACTGAAGAGGAGCTACTGTTCTTGTCAGTTTCCGAAGCAGAGTTGAACTAGATATGATCCGTGTGTGTAGGAAGCACAGTTCTTTTGTTCTAAGCAAGCTCACTGTTTGGACCCCGTCGGAAACATAGTAGAGTAGAAGAGTGCTCTTTTCTCAAAAGCAGAGTGTGTTTCATGTAAGGCGAGCTAGCATTTGTTTCCCAGTCCTAAACGGATTTGAATCACATGCAGTTTTTTGTCTTATGAGCAAGAGTTGTTTTCTGGTAAGAACAGTCACTACTGTGCTCCAATTGCCATACACAGTGCAAGTAGCACTCCCGTCTGTTCTCAGCAAGTACAGTGTATCAGACTGAAGAGGAGCTACTGTTCTTGTCAGTTTCCTAAGCAGAGTTGAACTAGATATGATCCGTGTGTGTAGGAAGCACAGTTCTTTTGTTCTGAGCAAGCTCACTCTTTGGACCCCATAGGAAACACAGTAGAGTAGAAGAGAGCTCTTTTCTCTAAAGCAGCGTGTGTTTCTTGTAAGGCGAGCTAGCGTTTGTTTCCCAGTCCTAAATGGAGTTGAATCACATGCAGTTTCTGGTACTACGAGCAAGAGTTGTTTTCTGGTAAGAAGAGTCACTATTGCGCTACCATTGCCATACACAGGACAAATACCACTGGCGTCTGTTAGCAGCAAGTACAGTGTATTGGACTGAAGAGGATCTACTGTTATTGTCAAGTTCCTAATCAGAATTGAACTAGATATGGCCGTGTGTGTAGGAAGCACAGTTTTTTTGTTCTGAGCAAGCTCACTGTTCTGGCCCTATAGGAAACACTGTGGAGTAGAATAGTGCTCTTTTCTCTAAAGCAAATTGTGTTTCTTGTAAGGCGAGCTAGCGATTGTTTCCCAGTCCTAAATGGAGGGTTATCACATGCAGTTTCTGGTTCTACGATCAAGAGTTGTTTTATGGTAAGAATAGTCACTATTGCGCAACCATTGACATACACAGGACAAATTGCACTGGTGTCTGTTCCCAGGAAGTACAGTGTATTGGACTGAAGAGGATCTACTGTTCTTGTCAGGTTCCTAAGCAGAATTGAACTAGATATGGCCGTGTGTGTAGGAAGCACAGTTCTTTTGTTCTGAGCAAGCTCACTGTTCTGGCCCTATAGGAAACACAGTAGAGTAGAAGAGTGTCTTTTCTCAAAAGCAGAGTGTGTTTCTTGTAAGGCGAGCTTGCGTTTTTTCCCAGTCCTAGATGGAGTTGAGTCACATGCAGTTTTTTTGTCCTATGAGCAAAAGTTGTTTTCTTGTATGAAGAGTCACTATTGCGCTCTCATTGCCATACACAGTGCAAATAGCACTCGCGTCTGCTCCCTGCAAGTACAGAGTATTGGACTGAAGAGGAGCTCCTGTTCTTGTCAGTTTCCTAAGCAGAGTTGAACTAGATATGGCCCGTGTGTGTAGGAAGCACAGTTCTTTTGTTCAGAGCAAACTCACTGTTCTGGCCCTATAGGATACACAGTAGAGTAGAAGAGTGCTCTTTTCTCTAAAGCAAAGTGTGTTTCTTGTAAGGCGAGCTAGCGTTTGTTTCCTAGTCCTAAATGGAGTTGAATCACATGCAGTTTCTGGTCCTACGAGCAAGAGTTGTTTTCTGGTAAGGAAAGTCCCTATTGCGCTCCCATTGCCACACACAGTGCAAATAGCACTCGCATCTGTTCCCACCAAGTACAGTGTATCAGACTGAAGAGGAGCTACTGTTCTTGTCAGTTTCCTAAGCAGAGTTGAACTAGATATGGCCGTGTGTGTAGGAAGCACAGTTTTTTTGTTCTGAGCAAGCTCACTGTTCGGACCCCATAGGATACACAGTAGAGTAGAAGAGTGCTCTTTTCTCAAAAGCAGAGTGTGTTTCTTGTAAGGCGAGCTAGCGTTTGTTTCCCAGTCCTAAATGGAGTTGAATCACATGCAGTATCTGGTCCTACGAGCAAGAGTTGTTTTCTGGTAAGGAAAGACACTATTGCACTCCCATTGCCATACACAGTGCAAATAGCCCTCCCGTCTGTTCCCAGCAAGTACAGTGTATTGGACTAAAGAGGAGCTACTGTTCATCTCAGTTTCCTAAGCAGAGTTGAACTACATATGGTCCTTGTGTGTAGGAAGCACAGTTCTTTTGTTCTGAGCAAGCTCACTGTTTGGACCCCATAGGAAACACAGTAGAGTAGAAGAGTGCTCTTTTCTCTAAAGCAAAGTGTGTTTCTTGTAAGGCGAGCTAGCGTTTGTTTCCCAGTCCTAGATGGAGTTGAGTCACATGCAGTTTTTTTGTCCTATGAGCAAGAGTTGTTTCCTTGTATGAAGAGTCACTATTGCACTCTCATTGCCATACACAGTGCAAATAGCACTCGCGTCTGCTCCCTGCAAGTACAGAGTATTGGACTGAAGAGGAGCTCCTGTTCTTGTCAGTTTCCTAAGCAGAGTTGAACTAGATATGTCCCGTGTGTGTAGGAAGCTCAGTTCTTTTGTTCTGAGCAAGCTCACTTTTTGGACCCCATAGGAAACACAGTAGAGTAGAAGAGTGCTCTTTTCTCAAAAGCAGAGTGTGTTTCATGTAAGGCGAGCTAGCATTTGTTTCCCAGTCCTAAATGGAGTTGAATCACATGCAGTTTCTGGTCCTACGAGCAAGAGTTGTTTTCTGGTAAGGAAAGTCACTATTGCGCTCCCATTGCCACACACAGTGCAAATAGCACTCGCGTCTGTTCCCAGCAAGTACAGTGTATCGGACTGAAGAGGAGCTACTGTTCTTGTCAGTGTCCTAAGCAGAGTTGAACTAGATATGGCCCGTGTGTGTAGGAAGCACAGTTCTTTTGTTCTGAGCAAGCTCACTGTTCGGACCCCATAGGAAACACAGTAGAGTAGAAGAGTGCTCTTTTCTCAAAAGCAGAGTGTGTTTTTTGTAAGGCAAGCTAGCGTTTGTTTCCCAGTCCTAAATGGAGTTGAATCACATGCAGTATCTGGTCCTACTAGCAAGAGTTGTTTTCTGGTAAGGAAAGTCACTATTGCGCTCCCTTTGCCATACACAGTGCAAAAAGCACTCGCGTCTTTTCCCAGCAAGTACAGTTTATTGGTCTGAAGAGGAGCTACTGTTCTTGTCAGTTTCCTAAGCAGAGTTGAACTAGATGGCCCGTATGTGTAGGAAGCACAGTTCTTATGTTCTGAGCAAGCTCACTGTTTGGACCCCATAGGAAACACAGTAGAGTAGAAGAGTGCTCTTTTCTCTAAAGCAAAGTGTGTTTCTTTAAGGCGTGCTAGCGTTTGTTTCCCAGTCCTAAATGGAGTTGAATCAAATGCAGTTTCTGGTACTACGAGCACGAGTTGTTTTATGGTAAGAATAGTCACTATTGCGCTGCCATTGCCATACAGAGGACAAATAGCACTGGCGTCTGTTCCCAGCAAGTACAGTGTATTGGACTGAAGAGGATCTACTGTTCTTGTCAGGTTCCTAAGCAGAATTGAATTAGATATGGCCGTGTGTGTAGGAAGCACAGTTCTTTTGTTCTGAGCAAGCCCACTGTTCTGGCCCTATAGGAAACACAGTAGAGTAGAAGAGTGCTCTTTTTGCTAAAGCAGAGTTTGTTGATTGTAAGGCGTGCTAGCGTTTGTATCCCAGTCTTAAATGGAGTGGAATCACATGCAGTTTCTGGTCCTATGAGCAAGAGTTGTTTTATGGTAAGAATAGTCACAATTGCGCTGCCATTGCCATACACAGGACAAATAGCACTGGCGTCTGTTCCCAGCAAGTACAGTGTATCGGACTGAAGAGGAGCTACTGTTCTTGTCAGGTTCCTAAGCAGAATTGAACTAGATATGGCCGTGTGTGTAGGAATCACAGTTCTTTTGTTCTGAGCAAGCTCACTCTTCTGGCCCTATAGGAAACACAGTAGAGTAGAAGAGTGCTCTTTTCTCAAAAGCAGAGTGTGTTTCTTGTAAGGCGAGCTAGAGTTTGTTTCCCAGTCTTAAATGGAGTTGAGTCACATGCAGTTTTTTGTCCAAGAGCAAGAGTTGTTTTCTGGTAAGAAGAGTCACTATTGTGCTCCTATTGCCATACACAGTGCAAGTAGCACTCGCGTCTGTTCTCAGCAAGTACAGTGTATCAGACTGAAGAGGAGCTACTGTTCTTGTCAGTTTCCTAAGCAGAGTTGAACTAGATATGATCCGTGTGTGTAGGAAGCACACTTCTTTTGTTCTGTGCAAGCTCACTGTTTGGACCCCATAGGAAACACAGTAGAGTAGAAGAGTGCTCTTTTCGCTAAAGCAGAGTGTGTTTCTTGTAAGGCGAGCTAGCGTTTGTTTCCCAGTCCTAAATGGAGTTGAATCCCATGCAGTTTCTGGTACTACGAGCAAGAGTTGTTTTCTGGTAAGAAGAGTCACTATTGCGCTGCCTTTGCCATACACAGTGCAAATAGCACTCGCATCTGTTCCCAGCAAGTACAGTGTATTTGAATGAATAGGCGCTACTGTTCTTGTCAGTTTCCTAAGCAGAGTTGAACTAGATATGGCCCGTGTGTGTAGGAAGCACAGTTTTTTTGTTCTGAGCAAGCTCACTGTTCAGACCCCATAGGATACACAGTAGAGTAGAAGAGTGCGCTTTTCTCAAAAGCAGAGTGTGTTTCTTGTAAGGCGAGCTAGCGTTTGTTTCCCAGTACTAAATGGAGTTGATTCACATGCAGTTTCTGGTCCTACGAGCAAGAGTTGTTTTCTGATAAGGAAAGTCACTATTGCACTCCCATTGCCATACACAGTGCAAATTGCCCTCCCGTCTGTTCCCAGGAAGTACAGTGTATCAGACTAAAGAGGAGCTACTGTTCTTGTCAGTTTCCTAAGCAGAGTTGAACTAGATATGGTCCATGTGTGTAGGAAGCACAGTTCTTTTGTTCTGAGCAAGCTCACTGTTTGGACCCCATAGGAAACACAGTAGAGTAGAACAGTGCTCTTTTCTCTAAAGCAGAGTGTGTTTCTTGTAAGGCGAGCTAGCATTTGTTTCCCAGTCCTAAATGGAGTTGAATCACATTCAGTTTCTGGTCCTATGAGCAAGAGTTGTTTTCTGGTAAGGAAGTCACTATTGTGTTCCAATAGCCATACACAGTGCAAATAGCACTCGCGTCTGTTCCACGCAAGTACAGTGTATTGGACTGAAGAGGAGCTACTGTTCTTGTCAGTTTCCTAAGCAGAGTTGAACTAGATACAGACCGTGTGTGTAGGAAGCACAGTTCTGTTGTTCTGAGCAAGCTCACTGTTTGGACCCCCTAGGAAACACAGTAGAGTAGAAGAGTGCTCTTTTCTCAAAAGCAGAGTGTGTTTCTTGTAAGGCGAGCTAGCGTTTGTTTCCCATTCCTAAATGGAGTTGAATCACATGCAGTTTCTGGTCTTACGAGCAAGATTTGTTTTCTGGTAAGGAAAGTCACTATTTTGCTCCCATTGCCATACAGTGCAAATAGCTCTCCTGTCTGTTCCCAGCAAGTACAGTGTATTGGACTGAAGAGGAGCTACTGTTCTTCTCAGTCTCCTAAGCAGAGTTGAAGTAGATATGGCCCGTGTGTCTAGGAAGCACAGTTCATTTGTTCTGAGCAAGCTCACTGTTCTGGCCCTATAGGAAACACAGTAGAGTAGAAGAGTGCTCTTTTCTCAAAAGCAGAGTGTATTTCTTGTAAGGCGAGCTAGCGTTTGTTTCCCAGTCCTAAATGGAGTTGAATCAAATGCAGTTTCTGGTACTACAAGCACGAGTTGTTTTATGGTAAGAGTAGTCACTATTGCGCTGCCATTGCCATACACAGGACAAAGAGCACTGGCGTCTGTTCCCAGCAAGTACAGTGCATCGGACTGAAGAGGAGCTACTCTTCTTGTCAGTTTCCTAAGCAGAGTTGAACTAGATATGGCCCGTGTGTGTAGGAAGCACAGTTCTTATGTTCTGAGCAAGCTCACTGTTCTGGCCCTATAGGAAACACAGTAGAGTAGATGAGTGCTCTTTTCTCTAAAGCAGAGTGTGTTTCTTGTAAGGCGAGCTAGCGTTTGTTTCCTAGCTCTAAATGGAGTTGAATCACATGCAGTTTCTGGTCCTACGAACAAGAGTTGTTTTCTGGTAAGGAAAGTCACTATTGCGCTCCCTTTGCCATTCACAGTGCAAATAGCTCTCGCGTCTGTTCCCAGCAAGTACAGTGTATTGGACTGAATAGGTGCTACTGTTCTTGTCAGTTTTTTAAGCACAGTTGAACTATATATGATCCGTGTGTGTAGGAAGCACAGTTCTTTTGTTCTGAGCAAGCTCACTGTTCTGGCCCTATAGGAAACACAGTAGAGTAGAAGAGTGCTCTTTTCTCAAAAGCAGAGTGTGTTTCTTGTAAGGCGAGCTTGCGTTTGTTTCCCAGTCCTAGATGGAGTTGAGTCACATGGAGATTTTTTGTCCTACGAGCAAGATTTGTTTCCTTGTATGAAGAGTTACTATTGCGCTCTCTTTGCCAAACACAGTGCAAATAGCACTCGCGTCTGCTCCCTGCAAGTACAGAGTATTGGACTGAAGAGGAGCTCCTGTTCTAGTCAGTTTCCTAAGCAGAGTTGAACTAGATATGGCCCGTGTGTGTAGGAAGCACAGTTCTTTGGTTCAGAGCAAGCTCACTGTTTGGACCCCATAGGAAACACAGTAGAGTAGAAGAGTGCTCTTTTCTCAAAAGCAGAGTGTGTTTCATGTAAGGCGACCTAGCATTTGTTTCCCAGTCCTAAATGGAGTTGAATCACATGCAGTTTCTGGTCCTACGAGCAAGAGTTGTTTTCTGGTAAGGAAAGTCACTATTGTGCTCCCATTGCCAACCACAGTGCAAATAGCACTGGCGTCTGTTCCCAGCAAGTACAGTGTATCGGACTGAAGAGGAGCTACTGTTCTTGTCAGTGTCCTAAGCAGAGTTGAACTAGTTATGGTCCATGCATGTAGGAAGCACTGTTCTTTGTTCTGAGCAAGCTCACTTTTTGGACCCCATAGGAAACACAGTAGAGTAGAAGAGTGCTCTTTTCTCAAAAGTAGAGAGTGTTTCTTGTAAGTCGAGCTAGCATTTGTTTCCCAGTCCTAAATGGAGTTGAATCACATGCAGTTTCTGGTCCTACGAGCAAGAGTTTTTTTCTGGGAAGGAAAGTCACTATTGCGCTCCCATTGCCAAACACAGTGCAAAAAGCACTCGCATCTGTTCCTACCAAGTACAGTGTATCAAACTGAAGAGGAGCTACTGTTCTTGTCAGTTTCCTAAGCAGAGTTGAACTAGATATGGCCCATGTGTGTAGGTAGCACAGTTCTTTTGTTCTGAGCAAGCTCACTGTTCGGACCCCATAGGAAACACAGTAGAGTAGAAGAGTGCTCTTTTCTCAAAAGCAGAGTGTGTTTCATGTAAGGCGAGCTAGCATTTGTTTCCCAGTCCTAAACGGAGTTGAATCACATGCAGTTTCTGGTCCTACGAACAAGAGTTGTTTTCTGGTAAGGAAAGTCACTACTGTGCTCCCTTTGCCATACACAGTGCAAATAGCTCTCGCGTCTGTTCCCAGCAAGTACACTGTATCGGACTGAAGAGGAGCTACTGTTCTTGTCAGTTTCCTAAGCAGAGTTGAACTAGATATGGCCCTTGTGTCTAGGAAGCACAGTTCATTTGTTCTGAGCAAGCTCACTCTTCTGGCCCTATAGGAAACACAGTAGAGTAGAAGAGTGCTCTTTTCTCAAAAGCAGAGTGTGTTTCTTGTAAGGCGAGCTAGAGTTTGTTTCCCAGTCTTAAATGGAGTTGAGTCACATGCAGTTTTTTGTCCTACGAGCAAGAGTAGTTTTCTGGTAAGAAGAGTCACTATCGTGCTCCAATTGCCATACACAGTGCAAGTAGCACTCGCGTCTCTTCTCAGCAAGTACAGTGTATCAGACTGAAGAGGAGCTACTGTTGTTGTCAGTTTCCTAAGCAGAGTTGAACTAGATATGATCCGTGTGTGTAGGAAGCACAGTTCTTTTGTTATGAGCAAGCTCACTGTTTGGACCCCATAGGAAACACAGTAGAGTAGACGAGTGCTCTTTTCTCTAAAGCAGAGTGTGTTTCTTGTAAGGCGAGCTAGCATTTGTTTCCCAGTCCTAAATGGAGTTGAATCACATTCAGTTTCTGGTCCTATGAGCAAGAGTTGTTTTCTGGTAAGGAAGTCACTATTGTGTTCCAATAGCCATACACAGTGCAAATAGCACTCGCGTCTGTTCCACGCAAGTACAGTGTATTGGACTGAAGAGGAGCTACTGTTCTTGTTAGTTTCCTAAGCAGAGTTGAACTAGATACAGACCGTGTGTGTAGGAAGCACAGTTCTGTTGTTCTGAGCAAGCTCACTGTTTGGACCCCCTAGGAAACACAGTAGAGTAGAAGAGTGCTCTTTTCTCAAAAGCAGAGTGTGTTTCTTGTAAGGCGAGCTAGCGTTTGTTTCCCATTCCTAAATGGAGTTGAATCACATGCAGTTTCTGGTCCTACGAGCAAGATTTGTTTTCTGGTAAGGAAAGTCACTATTTTGCTCCCATTGCCATACAGTGCAAATAGCTCTCCTGTCTGTTCCCAGCAAGTACAGTGTATTGGACTGAAGAGGAGCTACTGTTCTTCTCAGTCTCCTAAGCAGAGTTGAAGTAGATATGGCCCGTGTGTCTAGGAAGCACAGTTCATTTGTTCTGAGCAAGCTCACTGTTCTGGCCCTATAGGAAACACAGTAGAGTAGAAGAGTGCTCTTTTCTCAAAAGCAGAGTGTATTTCTTGTAAGGCGAGCTAGCGTTTGTTTCCCAGTCCTAAATGGAGTTGAATCAAATGCAGTTTCTGGTACTACAAGCACGAGTTGTTTTATGGTAAGAGTAGTCACTATTGCGCTGCCATTGCCATACACAGGACAAAGAGCACTGGCGTCTGTTCCCAGCAAGTACAGTGCATCGGACTGAAGAGGAGCTACTCTTCTTGTCAGTTTCCTAAGCAGAGTTGAACTAGATATGGCCCGTGTGTGTAGGAAGCACAGTTCTTATGTTCTGAGCAAGCTCACTGTTCTGGCCCTATAGGAAACACAGTAGAGTAGATGAGTGCTCTTTTCTCTAAAGCAGAGTGTGTTTCTTGTAAGGCGAGCTAGCGTTTGTTTCCTAGCTCTAAATGGAGTTGAATCACATGCAGTTTCTGGTCCTACGAACAAGAGTTGTTTTCTGGTAAGGAAAGTCACTATTGCGCTCCCTTTGCCATTCACAGTGCAAATAGCTCTCGCGTCTGTTCCCAGCAAGTACAGTGTATTGGACTGAATAGGTGCTACTGTTCTTGTCAGTTTTTTAAGCACAGTTGAACTATATATGATCCGTGTGTGTAGGAAGCACAGTTCTTTTGTTCTGAGCAAGCTCACTGTTCTGGCCCTATAGGAAACACAGTAGAGTAGAAGAGTGCTCTTTTCTCAAAAGCAGAGTGTGTTTCTTGTAAGGCGAGCTTGCGTTTGTTTCCCAGTCCTAGATGGAGTTGAGTCACATGGAGTTTTTTTGTCCTACGAGCAAGATTTGTTTCCTTGTATGAAGAGTTACTATTGCGCTCTCTTTGCCAAACACAGTGCAAATAGCACTCGCGTCTGCTCCCTGCAAGTACAGAGTATTGGACTGAAGAGGAGCTCCTGTTCTAGTCAGTTTCCTAAGCAGAGTTGAACTAGATATGGCCCGTGTGTGTAGGAAGCACAGTTCTTTGGTTCAGAGCAAGCTCACTGTTTGGACCCCATAGGAAACACAGTAGAGTAGAAGAGTGCTCTTTTCTCAAAAGCAGAGTGTGTTTCATGTAAGGCGACCTAGCATTTGTTTCCCAGTCCTAAATGGAGTTGAATCACATGCAGTTTCTGGTCCTACGAGCAAGAGTTGTTTTCTGGTAAGGAAAGTCACTATTGTGCTCCCATTGCCAACCACAGTGCAAATAGCACTGGCGTCTGTTCCCAGCAAGTACAGTGTATCGGACTGAAGAGGAGCTACTGTTCTTGTCAGTGTCCTAAGCAGAGTTGAACTAGTTATGGTCCATGCATGTAGGAAGCACTGTTCTTTGTTCTGAGCAAGCTCACTTTTTGGACCCCATAGGAAACACAGTAGAGTAGAAGAGTGCTCTTTTCTCAAAAGTAGAGAGTGTTTCTTGTAAGTCGAGCTAGCATTTGTTTCCCAGTCCTAAATGGAGTTGAATCACATGCAGTTTCTGGTCCTACGAGCAAGAGTTTTTTTCTGGGAAGGAAAGTCACTATTGCGCTCCCATTGCCAAACACAGTGCAAAAAGCACTCGCATCTGTTCCTACCAAGTACAGTGTATCAAACTGAAGAGGAGCTACTGTTCTTGTCAGTTTCCTAAGCAGAGTTGAACTAGATATGGCCCATGTGTGTAGGTAGCACAGTTCTTTTGTTCTGAGCAAGCTCACTGTTCGGACCCCATAGGAAACACAGTAGAGTAGAAGAGTGCTCTTTTCTCAAAAGCAGAGTGTGTTTCATGTAAGGCGAGCTAGCATTTGTTTCCCAGTCCTAAACGGAGTTGAATCACATGCAGTTTCTGGTCCTACGAACAAGAGTTGTTTTCTGGTAAGGAAAGTCACTACTGTGCTCCCTTTGCCATACACAGTGCAAATAGCTCTCGCGTCTGTTCCCAGCAAGTACACTGTATCGGACTGAAGAGGAGCTACTGTTCTTGTCAGTTTCCTAAGCAGAGTTGAACTAGATATGGCCCTTGTGTCTAGGAAGCACAGTTCATTTGTTCTGAGCAAGCTCACTCTTCTGGCCCTATAGGAAACACAGTAGAGTAGAAGAGTGCTCTTTTCTCAAAAGCAGAGTGTGTTTCTTGTAAGGCGAGCTAGAGTTTGTTTCCCAGTCTTAAATGGAGTTGAGTCACATGCAGTTTTTTGTCCTACGAGCAAGAGTAGTTTTCTGGTAAGAAGAGTCACTATCGTGCTCCAATTGCCATACACAGTGCAAGTAGCACTCGCGTCTCTTCTCAGCAAGTACAGTGTATCAGACTGAAGAGGAGCTACTGTTGTTGTCAGTTTCCTAAGCAGAGTTGAACTAGATATGATCCGTGTGTGTAGGAAGCACAGTTCTTTTGTTATGAGCAAGCTCACTGTTTGGACCCCATAGGAAACACAGTAGAGTAGACGAGTGCTCTTTTCTCTAAAGCAGAGTGTGTTTCTTGTAAGGCGAGCTAGCGTTTGTTTCCCAGTCCTAAATGGAGTTGAATCCCATGCAGATTCTGGTACTACGAGCAAGAGTTGTTTTCTGGTAAGAACAGTCACTATTGCGCTGCCATTGCCATACACAGTGAAAATAGCACTAGTGTCTATTCCCAGCAAGTACAGTGTATCGGACTGAAGAGGAGCTACTGTTTTTGTCAGTTTCCTAAGCAGAGTTGAACTAGATATGGCCCGTTTGTTTAGGAAGCACATTTTTTATGTTCTGAGCAAGCTCACTGTTCTGGCCCGATGGGAAACACAGTAGAGTAGAAGAATGCTCTTTTCTCTAAAGCAGAGTGTGTTTCTTGTAAGGCGAGCTAGCATTTGTTTCCCAGTCCTAAATGGAGTTGAGTCACATGCAGTTTTTGGTCCTACGAGCAAGAGTTGTTTTCTGGTAAGAAGAGTCACTATTGTGCTCCAAATGCCATACACAGTGCTAATAGCACTCGCGTCTGTTCCCAGCAAGTACAGTGTATTGGACTGAATAGGAGCTACTGTTCGTGTCAGTTTCCTAAGCAGAGTTGAACTAGATATGGTCCATGTGTGTAGGAAGCACAGTTCTTTGTTCAGAGCAAGCTCACTTTTTGGACCCCATAGGAAACACAGTAGAGTAGAAGAGTGCTCTTTTCTCAAAAGCAGAGAGTGTTTCTTGTAAGGCGAGCTAGCATTTGTTTCCCAGTCATAAATGGAGTTGAATCACATGCAGTTTGTGGTCCTACGAGCAAGAGTTGTTTTCTGGGAAGGAAAGTCACTATTGCGCTCCCATTGCCACACACAGTGCAAATAGCACTCGCATCTGTTCCCACCAAGTACAGTGTATCAGACTGAAGAGGAGCTACTGTTCTTTTCAGTTTCCTAAGCAGAGTTTAACTAGATAAGGCCCATGTGTGTAGGAAGCACAGTTCTTTTGTTCTGCGCAAGCTCACTGTTGAACACCATAGGAAACACAATAGAGTAGAATAGTGCTCTTTTCTCAAAAGCAGAGTGTGTTTCATGTAAGGCGAGCTAGCATTTGTTTCCCAGTCCTAAACGGAGTTGAATCACATGCAGTTTCTGTTCCTATGAGCAAGAGTTGTTTTCTGGTAAGGAAAGTCACTATTGGGCTCCCTTTGCCATACACAGTGCAAATAGCACTGGCGTCTGTTCCCAGCAAGTACAGTGTATCGGACTGAAGAGGAGCTACTGTTCTTGTCAGTGTCCTAAGCAGAGTTGAATTACATATGGTCCATGTGTGTAGGAAGCACTGTTCTTTGTTCTGAGCAAGCTCACTTTTTGGACCCCATAGGAAACACAGTAGAGTAGAAGAGTGCTCTTTTCTCAAAAGTAGAGAGTGTTTATTGTAAGGCGAGCTAGCGTTTGTTTCCCAGTCCTAAATGGAGTTGAATCACATGCAGTTTCTGGTCCTACGAGCAAGAGTTGTTTTCTGGTAAGGAAAGTCACTATTGCGCTCCCATTGCCATACACAATGCAAATAGCACTCGCGTCTGTTCCCAGCAAGTACAGTGTATTGGACTGAAGAGGAGCTACTGTTCTTGTCAGTTTCCTAAGCAGAGTTGAACTAGATAAAGCCCGTGTGTGTAGGAAGCACAGTTCTTATGTTCTGAGCAAGCTCACTGTTCTGGCCCTATAGGAAACACAGTAGAGTAGAAGAGTGCTCTTTTCTCAAAAGCAGAGTGTGTTTCTTGTAAGGCGAGCTAGCGTTTGTTTCCTAGTCCTAAATGGAGTTGAATCACATGCAGTTTCTGGTCCTATGAACAAGAGTTGTTTTCTGGTAAGGAAAGTCACTATTGTGCTCCCATTGCCATACACAGGGCAAATAGCACTGGCGTCTGTTCCCAACAAGTACAGTGTATTGGACTGAATAGGAGCTACTGTTCTTGTCAGTTTCCTAAGCAGAGTTGAACTACATATGGTCCTTGTGTGTAGGAAGCACAGTTCTTTTGTTCTGAGCAAGCTCACTGTTCGGACCCCATAGGAAACACAGTAGAGTAGAAGAGTGCTCTTTTCTCAAAAGCAGAGTGTGTTTCTTGTAAGGCGAGCTAGCGTTTTTTTCCTAGTCCTAAATGGAGTTGAATCACATACAGTTTCTTTTTCTACGAACAAGAGTTGTTTTTTGGTTAGTGAAGTCACATTGCGCTCCCATTGACTTTCACAGTGCAAATAGCACTCCCGTCTGTTCCCAGCAAGTACAGTGTATTGGACTGAATAGGTGCTACTGTTCTTGTCAGTGTCCTAAGCAGAGTTGAACTAGATATGATCCGTGTGTGTAGGAAGCACAGTTCTTTTGTTCTGAGCAAGCTCACTGTTTGGACCCCATAGGAAACACAGTAGAGTAGAAGAGTGCTCTTTTCTCTAAAGCAGAGTATGTTTCTTGTAAGGCGAGCTAGCGTTTGTTTCCCAGTCCTAAATGGAGTTGAATCCCATGCAGTTTCTGCTACTACGAGCAAGAGTTGTTTTATGGTAAGAAGAGTCACTATTGCGCTGCCATTGCCATACACAGGACAAATAGCACTGGCGTCTGTTCGCAGCATGTACAGTGTATTGGACTGAAGAGGATCTACTGTTCTTGTCAGGTTCCTATGCAGAATTGAACTAGATATGGCCGTGTGTGTAGGTAGCACAGTTCTTTTGTTCTGAGCAAGCTCACTGTTCGGACCCCATAGGAAACACAGTAGAGTAGAAGAGTGCTCTTTTCTCAAAAGCAGAGTGTGTTTTTTGTAAAGCAAGCTATCGTTTGTTTCCAAGTCCTAAATGGAGTTGAATCCCATGCAGTTTCTGCTACTATGAGCAAGAGTTGTTTTCTGGTAAGGAATGTCACTATTGTGCTCCCTTTGACATACACAGTGCAAATAGCACTGGCGTATGTTCCCAGCAAGTACAGTGTATCGGACTGAAGAAGAGCTACTGTTCTTGTCAGTTTCCTAAGCAGAGTTGAACTAGATATGGCCCGTTTGTTTAGGAAGCACAGTTATTATGTTCTGAGAAAGCTCACTGTTCTGGCCCTATAGGAAACACAGTAGAGAAGAAGAGTGCTCTTTTCTCTAAAGCAGAGTGTGTTTCTTGTAAGGCGAGCTAGCGTTTGTTTCCCAGTCCTAAATGGAGTTGAGTTACATGCCGTTTTTGGTCCTATGAGCAAGAGTTGTTTTCTGGTAAGACGAGTCACTATTGTGCTCCAATTGCCATACACAGTGCAAGTAGCACGCGCGTCTGTTCTCAGCAAGTACAGTGTATCTGACTGAAGAGCAGCTACTGTTCTTGTCAGTTTCCTAAGCAGAGTTGAACTAGATATGGCCCGTGTGTGTAGGAAGCACAGTTATTATGTTCTGAGCAAGCTCACTGTTCTGGCCCTATAGGAAACACAGTATAGTAGAAGAGTGCTATTTTCTCTAAAGCAGAGTGTGTTTCTTGTAAGGCGAACTCGCGTTTGTTTCCCAGTCCTAAATAGAGTTGAGTCACAGGCAGTTTTTGGTCCTACGAGCAAGAGATGTTTTCTGGTAAGAAGAGTCACTATTGCACTCCAAATGACATACACAGTGCAAATAGCACTCGCGTCTGTTCCCAGCAAGCACAGTGTATTGGACTGAATAGGAGCTACTGTTCTTGCCAGTTTCCTAAGCAGAGTTGAACTAGATATGGTCCATGTGTGTAGGAAGCACAGTTCTTTTGTTCTGAGCAAGCTCACTGTTTGGACCCCATAGGAAACACAGTAGAGTAGAAGAGTGCTCTTTTCTCAAAAGCAGAGTGTGTTTCTTGTAAGGCGAGCTAGCGTTTGTTTCCCAGTCCTAAATGGAGTTGAATCACATGCAGTTTGTGGTCCTACGAGAAAGAGTTGTTTTCTGGTAAGGAAAGTCACTATTGTGCTCCCATTGCCATACACAGGACAAATAGCATTCACGTCTCTTCCCAGCAAGTACAGTGTATTGGACTGAATAGGAACTACTGTTCTTGTCAGTTTCCTAAGCAGAGTTGAACTAGATATGGCCCGTGTGTTTAGGAATCACAGTTATTATGTTCTGAGAAAGCTCACTGTTTTGGCCCTATAGGAAACACAGTAGAGAAGATGAGTGCTCTTTTCTCTAAAGCAGAGTGTGTTTCTTGTAAGGCAAGCTCACGTTTGTTTCCCAGTCCTAAATGAGTTGAGTCACATGCAGTTTTTGGTCCTACGAGCAAGAGTTGTTTTCTGGTAAGAAGAGTCACTATTGTGCTCCAAATGCCATACACAGTGCAAATAGCACTCGCGTCTGTTCCCAGCAAGTACAGTGTAATGAACTGAAGAGTAGCTACCTTTCGTGTCAGTTTCCTAAGCAGAGTTTAACTAGATATGGTCCATGTGTGTAGGAAGCACAGTTCTTTGTTCTGAGCAAGCTCACTCTTTGAACTCCATAGGAAACACAGTAGAGTAGAAGAGTGCTCTTTTCTCAAAAGCAGAGAGTGTTTCTTGTAAGGCGAGCTAGCATTTGTTTCCCAGTCATAAATGGAGTTGAATCACATGCAGTTTGTGGTCCTAGTTGCAAGAGTTGTTTTCTGGTAAGGAAAGTCACTATTGTGCTCCCATTGCCACACACAGTGCAAACAGCACTCTCATCTGTTCCCACCAAGTTCAGTGTATCAGACTGAAGAGGAGCTACTGTTCTTGTCAGTTTCCTAAGCAGAGTTGAACTAGATATGGCCCATGTGTGTAGGAAGCACAGTTATTATGTTCTGAGCAAGCTCACTGTTCGGACCCCATAGGAAACACAGTAGAGTAGAAGAGTGCTCTTTTCTCAAAAGCAGAGTGTGTTTCTTGTAAGGCGAGCTAGCGTTTGTTTCCCAGTCCTAAATGTAGTTGAACCACATGCAGTTTGTGGTCCTACGAGCAAGAAATGTTTTCTGGTAGGAATGTCACTATTGCGCTCCCATTGCCAGACACAGTGCAAATAGCACATGCGTCTGTTCCCAGCAAGTTCAGTGTATCGGACTGAAGAGGAGCTACTGTTCTTGTCAGTTTCCTAAGCAGAGTTGAACTAGATAAGGCCCGTGTGTGTAGGAAGCACAGTTCTTATGTTCTGAGCAAGCTCACTCTTCTGGCCCTATAGGAAACACAGTAGAGTAGAAGAGTGCTCTTTTCTCAAAAGCAGAGTGTGTTTCTTCTAAGGCGAGCTAGAGTTTGTTTCCCAGTCCTGAATGGAGTTGAGTCACATGCAGTTTTTTGTCCTACGAGCAAGAGTTGTTTTATGGTAAGACGAGTCACTATTGTGCTCCAATTGCCATACACAGTGCAAGTAGCACGCGCGTCTGTTCTCAGCAAGTACAGTGTATCTGACTGAAGAGGAGCTACTGTTCTTGTCAGTTTCCTAAGCAGAGTTGAACTAGATATGGCCCGTGTGTGTAGGAAGCACCGTCATTATGTTCTGAGCAAGCTCACTGTTCTGGCCCTATAGGAAACCAGTAGAGTAGAAGAGTGCTATTTTCTCTAAAGCAGAGTGTGTTTCTTGTAAGGCGAGCTTGCGTTTGTTTCCCAGTCCTAAATGGAGTTGAATCACATGCAGTTTGTGGTCCTACGATCAAGAGTTGCTTTCTGGTAAGGAATGTCACTATTGCGCTCCCATTGCCATACACAGGACAAATAGCATTCCCGTCTGTTCCCAGCAAGTACAGTGTATTGGACTGAACAGGAACTACTGTTCTTATCAGTTTCCTAAGCAGAGTTGAACTACATATGGTCCGTGTGTGTAGGAAGCACAGTTCTTTTGTTCTGAGCAAGCTCACTGTTTTGACCCCATAGGAAACACAGTAGAGTAGAAGAGTGCTCTTTTCTCAAAAGCAGAGTGTGTTTCTTGTAAGGCGCGCTACCGTTTGTTTCCCAGTCCTAAATGGCGTTGAATCACATGCAGTTTGTGGTCCTATGAGCAAGAAATGTTTTCTGGTAGGAAAGTCACTATTGCGCTCCCATTGCCAGACACAGTGCAAATAGCACTCGCATCTGTTCCCACCAAGTACAGTGTGTCAGACTGAAGAGGAGGTACTGTTCTTGTCAGTTTCCTAAGCAGAGTTGAACTAGATATGGCCCATGTGTGTAGGAAGCACAGTTATTATGTTCTGAGCAAGCTCACTGTTCGGACCCCATAGGAAACACAGTAGAGTAGAAGAGTGCTCTTTTTTTCAAAAGCAGAGTGTGTTTCTTGTAAGGCGAGCTAGCGTTTGTTTCCCAGTACTAAATGTAGTTGAATCACATGCAGTTTGTGGTCCTACGAGGAAGAGTTGTTTTCTGGTAAAGAAAGTCACTATTGTGCTCCCATTGCCATTCACAGGACAAATAGCATTCGCGTCTGTTCCCAGCAAGTACAGTGTATTGGACTGAATAGGAACTACTGTTCTTGTCAATTTCATAAGCAGAGTTGAACTAGAAATGATCCGTGTGTGTAGGAAGCACAGTTCTTTTGTTCCGAGCAAGCTCACTGTTTTGACCCCATAGAAAACACAGTAGAGTAGAAGAGTGCTCTTTTCTAAAAAGCAGAGTGTGTTTCTTGTAAGGCGAGCTAGCATTTGTTTCCCAGTCCTAAATGGAGTGGATTCATATGCAGTTTCTGGTCCTACGAGCAACAGTTGTTTTATGGTAAGATTAGTCACTATTGCGCTGGCATTGCCATACACAGGACAAATAGCACTGGCGTCTGTTCCCAGCAAGTACAGTGTATTGGACTGAAGAGGATCTACCGTTCTTGTCAGTTTCCTAAGCAGAATTTAACTAGATATGGCCGTGTGTGTAGGAAGCACAGTTCTTTTGTTCTGAGCAAGCTCACTGTTCGGACCCCATAGGAAACACAGTAGAGTAGAAGAGTGCTCATTTCTCAAAAGCAGAGTGTGTTTCTTGTAAGGCGAGCTAGCATTGGTTTCCCAGTCCTAAATGGAGTTGAATCACATGCAGTTTGTGGTCCTACGAGCAAGAGTTGTTTTATGGTAAGAATAGTCACTATTGCGCTGCCATTGCCATACACAGGACAAATAGCACTGGCGTCTGTTCCCAGCAAGTACAGTGTATTGGACTGAAGAGGATCTACTGTTCTTGTCAGGTTCCTAGGCAGAATTGAACTAGGTATGGCCCTGTGTATAGGAAGCACAGTTCTTTTGTTCTGAGCAAGCTCACTGTTCGGACACCATAGGAAACACAGTAGAGTAGAAGAGTGTTCTTTTCTCAAAAGCAGAGTGTGTTTCTTGTAAGGCGAGCTAGCGTTTGTTTCCCAGTCCTAAATGGAGTTGAATCACATGCAGTTTCTGGTCCTACGAGCAAGAGTTGTTTTCTGGTAAGGAAAGTCACTATTGCGCTCCCATTGCCATACACAGTGCAAATAGCACTCGCGTCTGTTCCCAGCAAGTACAGTGTATCGGACTGAAGAGGAGATACTGTTCTTGTCAGTTTCCTAAGCAGAGTTGAACTAGATAAAGCCCGTGTGTGTAGGAAGCACAGTTCTTATGTTCTGAGCAAGCTCACTGTTCTGGCCCTATAGGAAACACAGTACAGTAGAAGAGTGCTCTTTTCTCAAAAGCAGAGTGTGTTTCTTGTAAGGCGAGCTAGCGTTTGTTTCCTAGTCCTAAATGGAGTTGAATCACATGCAGTTTCTGGTCCTACGTACAAGAGTTGTTTTCTGGAAAGGAAAGTCACTATTGTGCTCCCATTGCCATACACAGGGCAAATAGCACTCGCGTATTTTCCCAGCAAGTACAGTGTATTGGACTGAATAGGAGCTACTGTTCTTGTCAGTTTCCTAAGCAGAGTTGAACTACATATGGTCCTTGTGTGTAGGAAGCACAGTTCTTTTGTTCTGAGCAAGCTCACTGTTCGGACCCCATAGGAAACACAGTAGAGTAGAAGAGTGCTCTTTTCTCAAAAGCAGAGTGTGTTTCTTGTAAGGCGAGCTAGCGTTTTTTTCCTAGTCCTAAATGGAGTTGAATCACATACAGTTTCTTTTTCTACGAACAAGAGTTGTTTTTTGGTAAGGAAAGTCACATTGCGCTCCCATTGACTTTCACAGTGCAAATAGCACTCCCGTCTGTTCCCAGCAAGTACAGTGTATTGGACTGAATAGGTGCTACTGTTCTTGTCAGTGTCCTAAGCAGAGTTGAACTAGATATGATCCGTGTGTGTAGGAAGCACAGTTCTTTTGTTCTGAGCAAGCTCACTGTTTGGACCCTATAGCAAACACAGTAGAGTAGAAGAGTGCTCTTTTCTCTAAAGCAGAGTATGTTTCTTGTAAGGCGAGCTAGCGTTTGTTTCCCAGTCCTAAATGGAGTTGAATCCCATGCAGTTTCTGCTACTACGAGCAAGAGTTGTTTTATGGTAAGAAGAGTCACTATTGCGCTGCCATTGCCATACACAGGACAAATAGCACTGGCGTCTGTTCGCAGCAAGTACAGTGTATTGGACTGAAGAGGATCTACTGTTCTTGTCAGGTTCCTAAGCAGAATTGAACTAGATATGGCCGTGTGTGTAGGAAGCACAGTTCTTTTGTTCTGAGCAAGCTCACTGTTCGGACCCCATAGGAAACACAGTAGAGTAGAAGAGTGCTCTTTTCTCAAAAGCAGAGTGTGTTTTTTGTAAAGCAAGCTATCGTTTGTTTCCAAGTCCTAAATGGAGTTGAATCCCATGCAGTTTCTGGTCCTACGAGCAAGAGTTGTTTTCTGGTAAGGAATGTCACTATTGTGCTCCCTTTGACATACACAGTGCAAATAGCACTGGCGTATGTTCCCAGCAAGTACAGTGTATCGGACTGAAGAAGAGCTACTGTTCTTGTCAGTTTCCTAAGCAGAGTTGGACTAGATATGGCCCGTGTGTTTAGAAAGCACAGTTATTATGTTCTGAGAAAGCTCACTGTTCTGGCCCTATAGGAAACACAGTAGAGAAGAAGAGTGCTCTTTTCTCTAAAGCAGAGTGTGTTTCTTGTAAGGCGAGCTAGCGTTTGTTTCCCAGTCCTAAATGGAGTTGAGTTACATGCCGTTTTTGGTCCTATGAGCAAGAGTTGTTTTCTGGTAAGACGAGTCACTATTGTGCTCCAATTGCCATACACAGTGCAAGTAGCACGCGCGTCTTTTCTCAGCAAGTACAGTGTATCTGACTGAAGAGCAGCTACTGTTCTTGTCAGTTTCCTAAGCAGAGTTGAACTAGATATGGCCCGTGTGTGTAGGAAGCACAGTTATTATGTTCTGAGCAAGCTCACTGTTCTGGCCCTATAGGAAACACAGTATAGTAGAAGAGTGCTCTTTTCTCAAAAGCAGAGTGTGTTTCTTGTAAGGCGAGCTCGCGTTTGTTTCCCAGTCCTAAATGGAGTTGAGTCACAGGCAGTTTTTGGTCCTACGAGCAAGAGATGTTTTCTGGTAAGAAGAGTCACTATTGCACTCCAAATGCCATACACAGTGCAAATAGCACTCTCGTCTGTTCCCAGCAAGCACAGTGTATTGGACTGAATAGGAGCTACTGTTCTTGTCAGTTTCCTAAGCAGAGTTGAACTAGATATGGTCCATGTGTGTAGGAAGCACAGTTCTTTTGTTCTGAGCAAGCTCACTGTTTGGACCCCATAGGAAACACAGTAGAGTAGAAGAGTGCTCTTTTCTCAAAAGCAGAGTGTGTTTCTTGCAAGGCGAGCTAGCGTTTGTTTCCCAGTCCTAAATGGAGTTGAATCACATGCAGTTTGTGGTCCTACGAGAAAGAGTTGTTTTCTGGTAAGGAAAGTCACTATTGTGCTCCCATTGCCATACACAGGACAAATAGCATTCGCGTCTCTTCCCAGCAAGTACAGTGTATTGGACTGAATAGGAACTACTGTTCTTGTCAGTTTCCTAAGCAGAGTTGAACTACATATGGTCCGTGTGTGTAGGAAGCACAGTTATTTTGTTCCGAGCAAGCTCACTGTTTTGACCCCATAGGAAACACAGTAGAGTAGAAGAGTGCTCTTTTCTCTAAAGCAGAGTGTGTTTCTTGTAAGGCGGGCTAGCGTTTGTTTCCCAGTCCTAAATGGCGTTGATTCACATGCAGTTTGTGGTCCTACGAGCAAGAAATGTTTTCTGGTAGTAAAGTCACTATTGCGCTCCCATTGCCAGACACAGTACAAATAGCACATGCGTCTGTTCCCAGCAAGTACAGTGTATCGGACTGAAGAGGAGCTACTGTTCTTGTCAGTTTCCTAAGCAGAGTTGAACTAGATAAGACCCGTGTGTGTAGGCAGCACAGTTCTTATGTTCTGAGCAAGCTCACTGTTCTGGCCCTATAGGAAACACAGTAGAGTAGAAGAGTGCTCTTTTCTCAAAAGCAGAGTGTGTTTCTTGTAAGGCGAGCTAGAGTTTGTTTCCCAGTCCTAAATGGAGTTGAGTCACATGCAGTTTTTTGTCCTACGAGCAAGAGTTGTTTTCTGGTAAGAAGAGTCACTATTGTGCTCCAAATGCCATACACAGTGCAAATAGCACTCGCGTCTGTTCCCAGCAAGTACAGTGTATTGAACTGAAGAGGAGCTACTGTTCATGTCAGTTTCCTAAGCAGAGTTGAACTAGATATGGTCCATGTGTGTAGGAAGCAAAGTTCTTTGTTCTGAGCAAGCTCACTGTTTGGACTCCATAGGAAACACAGTAGAGTAGAAGAGTGCTCTTTTCTCAAAAGCAGAGAGTGTTTCTTGTAAGGCGAGCTAGCATTTGTTTCCCAGTCATAAATGGAGTTGAATCACATGCAGTTTGTGGTCCTAGGTGCAAGAGTTGTTTTCTGGTAAGGAAAGTCACTATTGCGCTCCCATTGCCACACACAGTGCAAATAGCACTCGCATCTGTTCCCACCAAGTACAGTGTATCAGACTGAAGAGGAGCTACTGTTCTTGTCAGTTTCCTAAGCAGAGTTGAACTAGATATGGCCCATGTGTGTAGGAAGCACAGTTATTATGTTCTGAGCAAGCTCACTGTTCGGACCCCATAGGAAACACTGTAGAGTAGAAGAGTGCTCTTTTCTCAAAAGCAGAGTGTGTTTCTTGTAAGGCGAGCTAGCGTTTGTTTCCCAGTCCTAAATGTAGTTGAATCACATGCAGTTTGTGGTCCTACGAGAAAGAGTTGTTTTCTGGTAAGGAAAGTCACTATTGTGCTCCCATTGCCATTCACAGGACAAATAGCATTCGCGTCTGTTCCCAGCAAGTACAGTGTATTGGACTGAATAGGAACTACTGTTCTTGTCAGTTTCATAAGCAGAGTTGAACTAGAAATGATCCGTGTGTTTAGGAAGCACAGTTCTTTTGTTCTGAGCAAGCTCACTGTTTTGACCCCATAGAAAACACAGTAGAGTAGAAGAGTGCTCTTTTCTCTAAAGCAGAGTGTGTTTCTTGTAAGGCGAGCTAGCGTTTGTTTCCCACTCCTAAATGGCGTTGAATCACATGCAGTTTGTGGTCCCATGAGCAAGAATTGTTTTCTGCTAGGAATGTCACTATTGCGCTCCCATTGCCAGACGCAGTGCAAATAGCACATGCGTCTATTCACAGCAAGTACAGTGTATCGGACTGAAGAGGAGCTACTGTTCTAGTCAGTTTCCTAAGCAGAGTTGAACTAGATAAGGCCCGTGTGTGTAGGAAGCACAGTTCTTATGTTCTGAGCAAGCTCACTGTTCTGGCCCTATAGGAAACACAGTAGAGTAGAAGAGTGCTCTTTTCTCAAAAGCAGAGTGTGTTTCTTGTAAGGCGAGCTAGAGTTTGTTTCCCAGTCCTAAATGGAGTTGAGTCACATGCAGTTTTTTGTCCTACGAGCAAGAGTTGTTTTCTGGTAAGACGAGTCACTATTGTGCTCCAATTGCCATACACATTGCAAGTAGCACGCGCGTCTGTTCTCAGCAAGTACATTGTATCTGACTGAAGAGGAGCTACTGTTCTTGTCAGTTTCCTAAGCAGAGTGGAACTAGATATGGCCCGTGTGTGTAGGAAGCACAGTTATTATGTTCTGAGCAAGCTCACTGTTCTGGCCCTATAGGAAACCAGTATAGTAGAAGAGTGCTATTTTCTCTAAAGCAGAGTGTGTTTCTTGTAAGGCGAGCTCGCGTTTGTTTCCCAGTCCTAAATGGAGTTGAGTCACAGGCAGTTTTTGGTCCTACGAGCAAGAGTTGTTTTCTGGTAAGAAGAGTCACTATTGCGCTCCAAATGCCATACACAGTGCAAAGAGCACTCGCGTCTGTTCCCAGCAAGCACAGTGTATTGGACTGAATAGGAGCTACTGTTCTTGTCAGTTTCCTAAGCAGAGTTGAACTAGATATGGTCCATGTGTGTAGGAAGCACAGTTCTTTTGTTCTGAGCAAGCTCACTGTATGGACCCCATAGGAAACACAGTAGAGTAGAAGAGTGCTCTTTTCTCAAAAACGGAGTGTGTTTCTCGTAAGGCGAGCTAGCGTTTGTTTCCCAGTCCTAAATGGAGTTGAATCACATGCAGTTTGTGGTCCTACGAGCAAGAGTTGCTTTCTGGTAAGGAAAGTCACTATTGCGCTCCCATTGCCATTAACAGGACAAATAGCATTCGCGTCTGTTCCCAGCAAGTACAGTGTATTGGACTGAATAGGAACTACTGTTCTTGTCAGTTTCCTAAGCAGATTTGAACTACATATGGTCCGTGTGTGTAGGAAGCACAGTTATTTTGTTCCGAGCAAGCTCACTGTTTTGACCCCATAGGAAACACAGTAGAGTAGAAGAGTGCTCTTTTCTCTAAAGCAGAGTGTGGTTCTTGTAAGGCGTGCTAGCGTTTGTTTCCCAGTCCTAAATGGCGTTGAATCACATGCAGTTTGTGGTCCTATGAGCAAGAAATGTTTTCTGGTAGGAAAGTCACTATTGCGCTCCCATTGCCAGACACAGTGCAAATAGCACATGCGTTTGTTACCAGCAATACAGTGTATCGGACTGAAGAGGAGATACTGTTCTTGTCAGTTTCCAAATCAGAGTTGAACTAGATAAGGCCCGTGTGTGTAGGAAGCACAGTTCTTATGTTCTGAGCAAGCTCACTGTTCTGGCCCTATAGGAAACACAGTAGAGTAGAAGAGTGCTCTTTTCTCTAAAGCAGAGTGTGTTTCTTGTAAGGCGAGCTAGCGTTTGTTTCCCAGTCCTAAATGGAGTTGAATCCCATGCAATTTCTGGTACTACGAGCAAGAGTTGTTTTCTGGTAAGAAGAGTCACTGTTGCGCTGCCATTGCCATACACAGGACAAATAGCACTGGCTTCTGTTCGCAGCAAGTACAGTGTATTGGACTGAAGATGATCTACTGTTATTGTCAGTTTCCTAAGCAGAGTTGAACTAGATATTGCCTTGTGTGTAGGAAGCACAGTTCTTTTGTTCTGAGGAAGCTCACTGTTCGGACACCATAGGAAACACAGTAGAGTAGAAGAGTGCTCTTTTCTCTAAAGCAGAGTGTGTTTCTTGTAAGGGGAGCTAGCGTTTGTTTCCTAGTCCTAAATGGAGTTGAATCACATGCAGTTTCTTGTCCTACGAACAAGAGTTGTTTTCTGGTAAGGAAAGTCACTATTGCGCTCCCATTGCCATACACAGAGCAAATAGCACTCGCGTATTTTCCAAGCAAGTACAGTGTATTGGACTGAATAGGAGCTACTGTTCTTGTCAGTTTCCTAAGCAGAGTTGAACTACATATGGTCCTTGTGTGTAGGAAGCACAGTTCTTTTGTTCCTAGCAAGCTCACTGTTCGGACCCCATAGGAAACACAGTAGAGTAGAAGAGTGCTCTTTTCTCTAAAGCAGAGTGTGTTTCTTGTAAGGCGAGCTATCGTTTGTTTCCTAGTCCTAAATGGAGTTGAATCACATGCAGTTTCTGGTCCTACGACAAGAGTTGTTTTCTGGTAAGATGAGTCACTATTGTGCTCCAATTGCCATACACAGTGCAAAGAGCACTCCCGTATGTTCCCAGCAAGCACAGTGTATTGGACTGAATAGGAGCTACTGTTCTTGTCAGTTTCCTAAGCAGAGTTGAACTAGATATGGTCCATGTGTGTAGGAAGCACAGTTCTTTTGTTCTGAGCAAGCTCACTGTTTGGACACCATAGGAAACACAGTAGAGTAGAAGAGTGCTCTTTTCTCTAAAGCAGAGTGTGTTTCTTGTAAGGCGGGCTAGCGTTTGTTTCCCAGTCCTAAATGGCGTTGATTCACATGCAGTTTGTGGTCCTACGAGCAAGAAATGTTTTCTGGTAGGAAAGTCACTATTGCGCTCCCATTGCCAGACACAGTACAAATAGCACATGCGTCTGTTCCCAGCAAGTACAGTGTATCGGACTGAAGAGGAGCTACTGTTCTTGTCAGTTTCCTAAGCAGATTTGAACTAGATAAGACCCGTGTGTGTAGGCAGCACAGTTCTTATGTTCTCAGCAAGCTCACTGTTCTGGCCCTATAGGAAAAACAGTAGAGTAGAAGAGTGCTCTTTTCTCAAAAGCAGAGTGTGTTTCTTGTAAGGCGAGCTAGAGTTTGTTTCCCAGTCCTAAATGGAGTTGAGTCACATGCAGTTTTTTGTCCTACCAGCAAGAGTTGTTTTCTGGTAAGAAGAGTCACTATTGTGCTCCAAATGCCATACACAGTGCAAATAGCACTCGCGTCTGTTCCCAGCAAGTACAGTGTATTGAACTGAAGAGGAGCTACTGTTCATGTCAGTTTCCTAAGCAGAGTTGAACTAGATATGGTCCATGTGTGTAGGAAGCAAAGTTCTTTGTTCTGAGCAAGCTCACTGTTTGGACTCCATAGGAAACACAGTAGAGTAGAAGAGTGCTCTTTTCTCAAAAGCAGAGAGTGTTTCTTGTAAGGCGAGCTAGCATTTGTTTCCCAGTCATAAATGGAGTTGAATCACATGCAGTTTGAGGTCCTAGGTGCAAGAGTTGTTTTCTGGTAAGGAAAGTCACTATTGCGCTCCCATTGCCACACACAGTGCAAATAGCACTCGCATCTGTTCCCACCAAGTACAGTGTATCAGACTGAAGAGGAGCTACTGTTCTTGTCAGTTTCCTAAGCAGATTTGAACTACATATGGTCCGTGTGTGTAGGAAGCACAGTTCTTTTGTTCCGAGCAAGCTCACTGTTTTGACCCCATAGGAAACACAGTAGAGTAGAAGAGTGCTCTTTTCTCTAAAGCATAGTGTGGTTCTTGTAAGGCATGCTAGCGTTTGTTTCCCAGTCCTAAATGGCGTTGAATCAAATGCAGTTTGTGGTCCTACGAGCAAGAAATGTTTTCTGGTAGGAAAGTCACTATTGCGCTCCCATTGCCAGACACAGTGCAAATAGCACATGCGTCTGTTACCAGCAATACAGTGTATCGGACTGAAGAGGAGATACTGTTCTTGTCAGTTTCCAAAGCAGAGTTGAACTAGATAAGGCCCGTGTGTGTAGGAAGCACAGTTCTTATGTTCTGAGTAAGCTCACTGTTCGGACCCCATAGGAAACACAGTAGAGTAGAAGAGT